>NW_028169384.1:0-1000 GCF_963971535.1 Notolepis coatsorum | reverse complement strand
TATAAGGAGGTAGCTTACCAATAATGATGTAGTATAAGGAGGTAGCTTACCAATAATGATGTAGTATAAGGAGGTAGCTTTCCAATAATGATGTAGTATAAGGAGGTAGCTTACCAACAATGATGTAGTATAAGGAGGTAGCTTACCAATAATGATGTAGTATAAGGAGGTAGCTTACCAATAATGATGTAGTATAAGGAGGTAGCTTACCAATAATGATGTAGTATAAGGAGGTAGCTTACCAATAATGATGTAGTATAAAGAGGTAGCTTACCAATAATGATGTAGTATAAGGAGGTAGCTTACCAATAATGATGTAGTATAAGGAGGTAGCTTACCAATAACGATGTAGTATAAGGAGGTAGCTTACCAATAACGATGTAGTGTAAGGAGGTAGCTTACCAATAATGATGTAGTATAAGGAGGTAGCTTACTAATAATGATGTAGTATAAGGAGATAGCTTACCAATAATGATGTAGTATAAGGAGGTAGCTTACCAACAATGATGTAGTATTAAGGAGGTAGCTTACCAATAGTGATGTAGTATAAGGAGGTAGCTTACCAATAATGATGTAGTATAAGGAAGTAGCTTACCAATAGTGATGTAGTATAAGGAGGTAGCTTACTAGTAATGATGTAGTATAAGGAGGTAGCTTACCAATAATGATGTAGTATAAGGAGGTAGCTTACCAATAATGATGTAGTATAAGGAGGTAGTTTACCAATAAGGGCCTTAAAAATGAACAAACACCAGTGTTTATTGCGCCTCTCTATATAAATATAAATATTATAAATCAAACCGAATCACATAAAAAAAAAAAAAAAGGCTGACACTCTCAAAACACATCATTTCCCTCGGTGCAATCAAGAGTAAATATTTCTTCCCTTGACATTTAAGTGCCGAAGAGCTGACGGCAAATTTCGTTCTTTCTTTCCCTTTTTTTCTCCTTTAATTCGGCAGGATTAGATGTAGAGGCGTCTGTGATGGTCCCCTGGAGG
>NW_028169385.1:2500-11000 GCF_963971535.1 Notolepis coatsorum | reverse complement strand
CCCGTCATCATTGCGGGAAGTCCAGCACTCCGGTCATCACTACGAGTGTCATATCTATCATTAGTGATGAATCTGAGGGCAGAGTGATAGACAGAGTCCAGGGATTTAAGGGTTGAGGCCATAGCATGTCTATAAATTACATCACTATAATCCAAGACTGATAAGAAAACAACACTTTAGCCAAAGGCAGTATTTAAAGATCCTGCTCCACGCGTGTTTTTAATCCTTTAAAACAATTTGTTTGGTATGGCTTTTCACCACAGTCCAATTGACAAGGACTAAAACTAAACATTTTCCATATATTTCTTTTAGTCTAGTTTATATTTATTTCAGTTAACTGAAAATGTGTTTTTTCACACCTACTTTTATTTTCTAGTTTAGTTTTCACAGCAGTGTGTGTGTGTGTGTGTGTGTGTGTGTGTGTGTGTGTGTGTGTGTGTGTGTGTGTGTGTGTGTGTGTGTGTGTGTGTGTGTGTGTGTGTGTGTGTGTGTGTGTGTGTGTGTGTGTGTGGCTGTCAGACGGCGTTGGTGTTGACAGCTCTATACATGGGGCGCCAGCAGCAATGAGACAGGTTGCCACAGACAACCGCCCCGGAGAGCGCTGCCGCGGAAACTGTTCTTAACGGCGGAAAGTCTGGAAACTTCCATTTCACACTCCTCTGGGTTAAAGTATATGCAGCGGCAGCCCTGTCACAATAGAGGCACCTTGCAGAGACGCTCTACCCCTGCTCTCTCTCTCTACTCATCCCTGGAATTACACTCATTATCTCCCACAAACCCTCCCTCCCCCGAGCGGCTCGCCTGCGCAGTGTCTCCTCAGCACCGGCTGCACTCAAGTCAGGTCAAGAGTTTTATTTGTCACGGCATACAAGGCATACAGTGAAATGCGGGTGGTCATGCCCGCAGCGATTGTGCAATAATACAAGTAATAAGAATAAGACATAACAGGTATAATGTGTTACGAGCAGAACGTTTGGTTGGCATGGTGGTGTGTGGAACCCAATTGCAGATATAAACTAACGGAGAACTTGGAGAGAGCAGGCAGGAAACAGCGGTGTGATAACAAAAAAGCTTTACTTGCAAGAAGTGGCAACATAGGATAAATGGTGAAACATAAAACACGAACAAAAACAAGGGTAACAGCAAACAAAAGTAATGACCCAGCAAAGGACAGCTGGGTTGACAACACTTAAATACCAGGACTAATTAGAGACAAGAGGATGATTAGTGAAATGACACACAGCTGGGGTAATGACTAAACAGGAAACATAACAGAGGAAATATACAGAAACATGACAACACCAAACAGCACATAGATACAGACACAAGAAGACAAAACTAAATTAGACAATGGGGCACAGTAAAGACAACAGATGAACTCACAACAGATTGGTGATGACAGACAGGACATTAATAAATAAAAGATAACAAAGATGAATACACTGAACTAGACCACCTGGTGGTTGAGAGTCGTAGTTCAGGTAAGGGATATGTCCATGGACAGAAGAGGGTTGTGACACAGTACCGGGGGGAAAATGTCAATGGACAAATGGGGGTTGTGGAGCAGGACCGGGGGACCGTTACAGTACCCCCCCCCCCCCCCCTCGATGGACGACTCCTAGGCGGCCAAGCAGGCCCCCCGGGAACGGGAAGGGTGGGAGGGAGGGATACAGCACCGGCGGGGAGAGGCTGGGGAAAGGGGGTTCGGGGAACAGGACCAGTGGGAATTGGGCCAGGGGGAGGGGGTCGATAAGAGAAATGAGGGAGACTGGAGCAAGGGGGGAGGGAGGGTGGAGAAGATAGGCCAGGAGTAGGACCTGGGGCTGGGGTCTCCCCGGTGGCGAGACCTATCGCCGAACCCCGAACAGGAGGCTCCACGGCGGCAGGACCCGGCACAGGACCCGGTGCAGGACCCCCGACTGGGGTCCCTCCGGCAGTAGGGTCCGGCGTCGCTCTCCAGGCATCCCATGGTGAGGACTCGTCTCCCGGAACCTCCCAGGGAGGAGGAGACCCCGACCAGGGCGGCGAAGGAGATCCGCCGTCCTGGGAACCCTGTCTCCCCCTGGGGCTGTGGCGCCGGGATCCGCGCCCCTTCCCGGACGTTCCCCAGCGGACCAGGCGGCTTCCCTCCCAAGGGTCCGGGAAAGGGGCAGCAGCTGCGATGGCACCCATCCCAGTAGCACCCAGTGTCATCGGCGCCGCTGGGCCGGCCACTCCGTCCCACGGTGCCAGACCCCGAGCGGCCGCACGGTCGGCGCCCACGACCGTAGCACCCAAAATGCCGAGCGCGTAGCTCGCCCCGTCTTCATTCTTCTCTGCTGGGTTCCGAAATGGCTGGGTCATTCTGTTACGAGCAGAACGTTTGGTTGGCATGGTGGTGTGTGGAACCCAATTGCAGATATAAACTCACTGAGAACTTGGAGAGAGCAGGAAACGGCGGTGTGATAACAAAAAAGCTTTACATAGGATAAATGGTGAAACATAAAACACGAACCAAAACAAGGGTAACAGCAAACAAAAGTAATGACCCAGCAAAGGACAGCTGGGTTGACAACACTTAAATACCAGGACTAATTAGAGACAAGAGGATGATTAGTGAAATGACACACAGCTGGGGTAATGACTAAACAGGAAACATAACAGAGGAAATATACAGAAACATGACAACACCAAACAGCACATAGATACAGACACAAGGAGACAAAACTAAATTAGACAATGGGGCACAGTAAAGACAACAGCTGAACACACAACAGATTGGTGATGACAGACAGGACATTAATAAATAAAATATAACAAAGATGAATACACTGAACTAGGCCACCTGGTGGTTGAGAGCCGTAGTTCAGGTAAGGGATATGCCCATGGACAGGTGAGGGTTGTGATGCAGTACCGGGGGGGAAATGTCCATGGACAAATGGGGGTTGTGGAGCAGGACCGGGGGGACCGTTACAATAATGTACATAAAGTTTACAAAAAGCATGGTAAAAGACATGCTAAGGTCCTGCGATAGTGCAATACAATGTTAAGCTACTGATGAGGCACTGGGTCTTATGTACACTACTATACAATACTATACAATATACAGTTATACTATTATATCCGTATGCTATCTTGCTATATCCATCTATTTACTATACAAGAACCACTCCTGTTCTTTTTTTATTTGATTATACTTTTTTTTGTACACAGGTCATTCACGGCTCACGGTGTCTTCATCGGCCGGCATATCAGCCACGGTTTTCAAGATCCCAGTACTGTCATGAGGTACGTCATAGAGTACAATGGCATATATATATATCCTTTTTCTTTCTTTTTTTGTTTTTTTTCCGGGCTGTGGGGGTCAAATATTTGATAAGATGTTCCTTTATTGATCCCCTTGGGGGAAATTCGGTCGTCATAACAGCACGGGGGAGGGGAGGTACAGGTATGGGCAGGGTAATAGTAGAAAGTAGAGCTGGGCCGTTAACAGCGTTAACGTGCTGCGTTAACACGATACTAGTATCGCATGATAATATAATTGACGCAGTTAATCTAAAAAAAAAAAAAAATTTACATTTTCTTTTTTATTTCGCTTTATTTACCCAGGGTAGGTTCGCTGAGCACATTATGCTCTTTTTCAGGAACATCCCTGCTTCACATTCACACAGTTCCATTCACACCTGGGAGCTGCCCAGTACAACCACAGTTGACACCATTGGCCACTGAGCAACTCCACTGGAGCAGTTGATTTGCATTGGCAGGGTTTGGCCCTGTCTGGCACCCAACGGGAAAAATATTATAGGCACTATAAGTAGACACCGCTACATAAAACAAGCTGGTCTGCCTGAGTGACTGGTGGAAGAAGGAGAAATAGAGATTGGACTGATTGAGTCAAGCCATGTCACATAGTTCAAGTTTGAAATGCTTCTTTCTGTTTTGCTCCTGAGAGTGTGCTAGATACTGTACTGTACTGGTAATATTATTTATTTGTGTTAACTTCTGAGTACACCTGAGTACAACACCTCCCTGTCACAATCATGGCCCGGGCCTTCCTCTGCCCCCGTCCTGCCGTGCCCATATATGGGCAGCTTCTTGCTGCAGCATTCCCACGGGGTCCTACTAATCACCCCAAAGTACCAGAAAATACCAGAAAATACCAGAAACTACCCCAAAATACCCCAAAGTATACCCCAAAATACCAGAAACTACCCCAAAATACCAGAAAATACCAGAAACTACCCCAAAATACCCCAAAGTATACCCCAAAATACCAGAAACTACCCCAAAATACCCCAAAATACCAGAAAATACCAGAAACTACCCCAAAATACCCCAAAGTATACCCCAAAATACCAGAAACTACCCCAAAATACCCAAAAATACCCCAAAGTATACCCCAAAATACCAGAAACTACCCCAAAATACCAGAAACTACCAGAAACTACCCCAAAATACCCCAAAGTATACCCCAAAATACCAGAAACTACCCCAAAATACCCCAAAATACCAGAAAATACCAGAAACTACCCCAAAATACCCCAAAGTATACCCCAAAATACCAGAAACTACCCCAAAATACCAGAAAATACCAGAAACTACCCCAAAATACCCCAAAGTATACCCCAAAATACCAGAAACTACCCCAAAATACCCCAAAATACCAGAAAATACCAGAAAATACCAGAAACTACCCCAAAATACCCCAAAGTATACCCCAAAATACCAGAAACTACCCCAAAATACCCAAAAATACCCCAAAGTATACCCCAAAATACCAGAAACTACCCCATAATACCAGAAAATACCAGAAACTACCAGAAACTACCCCAAAGTATACCCCAAAATACCAGAAACTACCCCAAAATACCCCAAAATACCAGAAAATACCAGAAACTACCCCAAAATACCCCAAAGTATACCCCAAAATACCAGAAACTACCCCAAAATACCCCCAAAATACCAGAAAATACCAGAAAATACCAGAAACTACCCCAAAATACCCCAAAGTATACCCCAAAATACCAGAAACTACCCCAAAATACCCTAAAATACCCCAAAGTATACCCCAAAGTACCAGAAAATACCAGAAAATACCCCAAAATACCCCAAAGTACCCCAAATAGTGTGTAATAGTGTAATAGTGTAATAGTAGTAATAGTGTGTAATAGCGTAATAGTGTGTAATAGTGTAATAGTGTGATAGTGTGTAATAGTGTAATAGTGTGTAATAGTGTAATAGTGTGTAATAGTGTAATAGTGTAATAGTGTGTAATAGTGTAATAGTGTAATAGTGTGTAATAGTGTAATAGTGTGTAAAAGTGTAATAGTGTGCTAGTGTAATAGTGTAATTAGTGTGTAATAGTGTAATAGTGTGTAATAGTGTGTAAAAGTGTAATAGTGTGCTAGTGTAATAGTGTGTAATAGGTGTGTAATAGTGTGTAATAGTGTAATAGTGTGTAATAGTGTAAGTGTGTATTAGTGTAATAGTGTGTAATAGTGTAATAGTGTGTAATAGTGTATAGTGTGTAATAGTGTAATAGTGTGTAATAGTGTAATAGTGTGTAATAGTGTAATTTTGTGTAATAGTGTGTAATAGTGTAATAGTGTGTAATAGTGTAATAGTGTGTAATAGTGTAATAGTGTAATAGTGTGTAATAGTGTAATAGTGTAATAGTGTGTAATAGTGTGTAATAGTGTAATAGTGTGCTAGTGTAATAGTGTAATAGTGTGTAATAGTGTAATAGTGTGATAGTGTAATAGTGTGTAATAGTGTAATAGTGTAATAGTGTGTAATAGTGTAATAGTGTAATAGTGTGTAATAGTGTAATAGTGTGTAATAGTGTAATAGTGTGTAATAGTGTAATAGTGTGTGTGTGTGCGTGTGTGTGTGTGTGTGCGCGTGTGCGTGTGCGTGTGTGTGTGTGTGTCTCCACATTATGGCTGTAGTGACTGAGGCACTCTGTACTCTGGCGGCATCCAGGAAGGGATTAACGCAGTAAAGGTTTAGTGAGACAAAGAGTGAGACATAAAAAACGTAGAGGGCTCAGGAGGTAGAGCCGAGCGCTCGTCTGGTTAATCAGAAGATTCCCGGTTCGATTCCGGCTCCTCCCGGCGGCGTGTCCGAGTGTCCTTGAGCAAGACACTTAAGCCCTGCTCCTCCCGGTGAGCAGATTGGCACTTGGCATGGTCGCCTCCGCCGTCGGTGTGTGAGTGAATGTGAGGCATAAATTGTAAAGCGCTTTGGATAAAAGAGCTATATAAATAGCTCATTCTCCCCCTCTTCTCCCTCTCTCTCTCTCTATCCATCTTTCTCTCTCCCTCCCTCCCTCTCTCTCCCCTTCTTCTCTCTCTTCCTCTCTCTCCCCCTTCTCTCTCTCCATCTCCCTCTATGCCCATTCTCTCTCTCCATCTCCCTCTCTCCCCCTTCTCTCTCTCTCCATATCCCCCCTCTCTCTCTCTCTCTCTCTATCCATCTTTCTCTCTCCCCTCCCTCCCTCTTTCTCCCTTCTTCTCTCTCTCTCTCTCTCTCTCTCCCCGTTCTCTCTCTCCCCCTTTCTCTCTCTCCATCTCCCTCTATCCCCCTTCTCTCTCTCCATCTCCCTCTATCCCCCTTCTCTCTCTCTCCATCTCCCCCCCCTCTCTCTCTCTCTCTCCATCTCCCTCTATCCCCCTTCTCTCTCCCATCTCCCCCTCTCTCTCTCTCTCTCTCTCTCTCTCTCTCTCTCTCTCTCTCTCTCTCTCTCTCTCTCTTTCTCTCTCTCTCTCTCTCCCCCTCTCTCTCCCCCCCTGGTTGGTTTCCCTTGTTCCACAGCTCCTCATCAAGATGCCATACAAGTTGGAATCCATCTTGAGTGCTAGAGACCCAGACACACACACACACACGTACACACACACGCACACGCACAACAAACGCGCACACACACACACACGCGCACACACACACACACACGCACACTATTACACACTATTACACTATTACACTATTACACACTATTACACTATTACACTATTACACACTATCACACTATTACAAATAATACACTATCACACTATTACACTATTACACTATTACACTATTACACTAGCACACTATTACACTATTACACACTATTACACTATTACACACTATTACACTATTACACTATTACACACTATTACACTATTACACTATTACACAATATTAAACTATTACACACTATTACACTATTACACTATTACACACTATTACACACTATTACACACTAATACACTATCACACTATTACACTATTACACACTATTACACTAGCACACTATTACACTTTTACACACTATTACACACTATTACACTTTTACACACTATTACACACTATTACACTATTACACACTATTACACTATTACACACTATTACACTATTACACACTATTACACTATTACACTATTACACTATTACACACTATTACAATATTACACACTATTACTACTATTACACTATTACACTATATTACACTCTCCATCTCCCTCTATCCCCTTCTCTCTCTCCATCTCCCCCCTCTCTCTCTCTCTCTCTCTCTCTCTCTCTCTCTCTCTCTCTCTCTCTCTCTCTCTCTCTCTATCTCTCTCTATCTCTCTCTCCCCTCTCTCTCCCCCCTGGTTGGTTTCCCTTGTTCCACAGCTCCTCCATCTTGAGTGCTAGAGACCCAGACACACACACACACACACACACACACACACACACACACACACACGTACACACACATGCACACGCACACACACACACGCACACACACGCACACTATTACACACTATTACACACTATTACACTATTACACACTATTACACTATTACACACTATTACACACTATTACACTATCACACTATTACACTATTACACTATTACACTAGCACACTATTACACTATTACACACTATTACACTATTACACACTATTACACTATTACACTATTACACACTATTACACTATTACACAATATTAAACTATTACACACTATTACACTATTACACTATTACACAAAATTACACGATTACACTATTACACACTATTACACTATTACACACTATTACACTATAACACTACACACTATTACACTATTACACTATTACACACTATTACACACTATGACACACTATTACACTATCACACTATTACACTATTACACACTATTACACTAGCACACTATTACACTTTTACACACTATTACACACTATTACACTTTACACACTATTACACACTATTACACTATTACACACTATTACACTATTACACACTATTACACTATTACACACTATTACACTATTACACACTATTACACTATACACACTATTACACTATTACACACTATTACACTATTACACTATTACACTATTACACACTATCACACTATTACACTATTACACACTATTACAATATTACACACTATTACTACTATTACACTATTACACACTATTTTGGGGTACTTTGGGGTATTTTGGGGTATTTCTGGTATTTTCTGGTACTTTGGGGTATACTTTGGGGTATTT
>NW_028169386.1:0-15641 GCF_963971535.1 Notolepis coatsorum | reverse complement strand
CCTTTGTCTCACTTCGAAGGAAGCATCCTTACAGCGGGGCCATAAACCGCCACAAAAACACGCTTGGATGGCCAGACGTCTGAGATAGCCGGGTCTAAATGGCTTTACAGCCCAAACACCCCGATGGCAGGACTCCTGAAGCACTGGGATACAGGCCTAGAGAGACACAAACCGTGTGATAAAGTGATAGATTTACACATACACACAAGATTTTGTGTGATGTCTAAATCTAGTGTAAAACAGACGTGATTGGATGTTTTTCTGCGCTATTAACAGTTAAAAATCAGATTTTTTTTGTCCCGGTGTAAATACTGCCGCGACCGGACCAGAGATATTTACAACCCCAAGGTCCTGATGGCAGGCTAGTGTCAGTATGAGGTTAGCGCGGGGTGTATAGGCCAGCAGGCCAAGTCAAAGAGAGGGAGAGAGAGAGAGAGAGAGAGAGAGAGAGAGAGAGAGAGAGAGAGAGAGAGAGAGAGAGAGAGAGAGAGAGAGAGAGAGAGAGAGAGAGAGAGAGACAGAGAGAGACAGAGAGAGAGAGAGACAGGCAGACAGAGAGAAACAGAGAGACAGAGAAAACCAGAGAGAGAGAGAGGGGGGGGGGAGAGAGTAAACCTTATGAAATAAACCATCAATTTTTTGTTGTTCTTTTATGCTTTCCCCCCCTTTTTATATCCTCATTGTGGAGATAAAAGAGTAACGTTTTGATAATGAAGGCAAGTATTTAAGTTATGAACATATGAACACCAGGCGTGTGTTTGGTAAAATCAAGAACATACGCGTGTTTCAAACCATGTGTGCAGTGAAACTAAACTGAAGTCCTTGGATAATTGTAACAACCCTTTTACAATCTATTTACAACCTGCAATTTAGCAGGGGTGTTGGGGAGGGCCAGGCGTTATACTATTACCCAGCGTGATTATAGTTGAGAAACATTACCGCCCTGTGTTTAAACACTTTTCACTACTTTCGCTAATGGAACATACTTTCTACTGTGTGGGATTATAGGCCTAGTTTTAGATGAAGCAAAAATGTTGTAAATCACAAAAATCATACAAGGATAACAAAAATCAGACAACAAACTTAAATGTATATTTAATAATTAAATATAATTAACTCCAAAATAGAGATTATTATTTTTATTCTTTTATTATTATTATTATTATTATTATTATTATTATTATTATTATTATTATTATTATTATTATTATTATTATTATTATTATTATTATTATTATTATTATTATTATTATTATTATTATTATTATTATTATTATTATTATTATTATTATTATTATTATTATTATTATTATTATGTGTCAGACATGTTAACACCTTTTTTTGTCTTCTTTCGTCAAATACTGGAAATGTAAAAGCTATTATGTTAAACATATACAATTTGTCATATTTCCTATTTTGTTCTCATAGATTTGCCACAATTAATTTCCACCATACCAGTACAAAAAGTTTACTAATGTGTAGAATATAATAATATAAGGAAATGTGTATTACACATATAGTGCCTATATATATATATATATATATATATATATATATATATATATATATATATATATATATAATATATATATATATATATATATATATATATATATATATATATATATATATATTATATATATATATATATATATAATATATATATATATTATTAGTTGTTATTATTATTAACTATTATTATTCGTATATTATATACCTATATATCTGCCCATTAGGATTTTATTTCCCCCAGGCCATTCCAATATCAGTCCCTTTTCTGCTTTTAACTACCCTAGTTTTTCGCCCATATGAGCGCCACAAACTCATTTTCAAAACTTGAATTATAATAGCCATGTTGGCTTTATTGTGCAACATACTATTATTAATGGGTTTTCCCAGTTGCAAGAAACATATCATAAAATGTTTGAATTTGACGATTTCACATTTGTGGCAAAATGTTGAAAAACACAAAAAACACAGTCAAAATTATTATTTTAAACTGCGTTTATAGGTGTTTTTAAGTGTTCAAAACATCTTAAACACAAATGTATCTCACAGTTAAGACCAATATCCCACCCTTCCCCACTAAACAAAAAACAAACCCCAAATCAGCTCTCATTTACGGTTTACCAATTCCAATATGGCTTTTTATTTTTATGCGTAATATTATCTCACAATTTAGGTTTATGTGTCGACTTTATACGACCATAAAACGCTATTAACCCGTGACACAGAGTGAGACGTGACACAGAATGGCCGCTTGATGGCAGTGTTGCTCCACCAAAGAGGAGCTTAGCTCGTCGATTATCTCTATCAACCAGGACCTTCTTTCCAAAACACAGACACACAGGACCCACTTTCCAAAGTCTGTGTGTGTGTGTGTGTGTGTGTGTGTGTGTGTGTGTGTGTGTGTGCGTGCGTGTGTGCGTGTGTGTGTGAGTGCGTGTGCGTGTGTGTGTGTTTGTGTGTGTGTGTGTGTGTGTGTGTGTGTGTGTGTGTGTGTGTGTGTGTGTGTGTGTGTGTGTGTGTGTGTGTGTGTGTGTGTGTGTGTGTGTGTGTGTGTGTGGCAGGGGGTTGGAAGAGGGGGCCTCTCTTGCTGCACTTAAGGGGGATTTTAAGAGGAAGAGGCAGAAAGATGAATATCGCACTTCTACTGTGGGTCTATCAGTATGCTTGACGTTCACGTCCCAGGTCGTTTGAACATATCATATGTGGGGGGTAAGTGCTTGTGAAAGAGTGACTAATAGTAGAATGGCGGCGTCCCAGACGCGTTTTATTCTAGGTAACTAGGACAGAAAGCATGACATACACGCATCACACATACAGGACAGAGGAAATTCCTTGGACAGAAATGACATATAAATCATATTTTATTCAAGTGTTTCCTTGTTTGTTTTGTGTACAGTTGAACCGGGGGACGTGACAATGAAGACACACGCTGCTGTTCATGGCCAAACAGGACCTTCAAACGTGAATGTAATGAGCAGAACCCCCTGAGTTAACCACATGCAGTTACTAAATAGTTGGCTACTGAATAATCATTAATATGTTATACGTGGATTATATTGGGTTCTATTGTCTTTATTTGATAAAAAAAAAAAAAGTGGAAAGTAGTCTGACTTACATTCGGAAGGAACAGGCAACATTTTAATTTAGAAATTCTGAAAAAAATATAATAATAATAACAAGCCAGTAACACATTAGGACGTTTTAACATGTTTCTACGCTCCACTCACTTCCACAGTCAATAGTCGTTTTTGCTGTATGCAAACGTACCTTTAGGCTTTAGGCAAAAACATTCACATGAACGTGTAATCAAAATAAGAGATGTGAAAATACTTGATAAATTATTCCGTGGAGTTCCATTTTGGCCTGGTGCGTCAATGCCGTAATATGAATACATGTAGTATCTCAAGCAATGACATTTTACTACATGTGCTTGCTTACAGTACAGCTAAAGGAAAGCATACCTAATATAATGCATACATACAGACTCTATTTGAATCACAAAAAATAACCCACAGTTAAAAGGCTATAGCATCCAAAACCAGATATGTAAACGATATTGATGATGGACTTCTGATTTGTCCCTCGTAGGCGACTGTAGGCCTACCTGTAGACAGGTGGGCTATGCGGTGACGTAGGGCCTGTAAAGAAAGCATCTTATTTCTCACACGGCATTCAGTTTACATTATAATTGCTAGTGCCATGCAAATACAGGCCGTGTAAACCTATATCTTCTCAAACCAATAACATATAGGTCATACATTCATTAATAAAGTTTATTCAGTCAATCCCACTTAACAACGAATCGCGGCCGTTAACGAACACATAACCTTTCCCACAACTTATCTCCTCGTTAGGTGCGGCCTCAGATATACAACCCTAATATCCGCTGCCGCGGCCCTGGTTCAAATCCCCAGCACTTCATAATGACAGGAGGCCGTATGGAAAACATGGCTAAAATGACAATTAAATACTCGGATATTTCTGCATGGGTTGAAATAGGCTTCCAACTGGACCATTTACGGCCTTCGGTCGGAGCGCGTCGTAAAAAGCTAACTGCTTTTTTGATGCACGACGTAAACAACAAAACACTGCCCCTGCGTTTATGGCATTTTATAGTTTGTTAAACCATTTACAGCCACTTTCTCTATTACCAGCTCCGCCACCACAAGTGGTTCCATTTCACCATCCTATCCTCTTCTCTCCTCGTCCTTTTTTTTTTCTTCAGATGCCTCTTCATATCTTTATGGAGATCATATTTATAAAAGTATACGATGATCAAAATGTTACGCCTGGTCGTAGTCGTTTGTTCTCGGTGCAGAAACCCAGTGACAGCGGGGCTGCGCGGCGGATAAGGTCTCTGACAAGTTGTTTTAAAACCGCAATTACATTTATTGTACTTGTTAAAACTGATACCAATTAGGATAGCCTACTCTACTCCCTCCCCCCCCCCCCCCCCCCCCCCTCTCTCTCTCTCTCTCTCTCTCTCTCTCTCTCTCTCTCTCTCTCTCTCTCTCTCTCTCTCTCTCTCTCTCTCTCGCTCTCTCTCTCGCTCTCTCTCTCCCCCCAGCCTGACATTTTGGTTTTAAAAGAGTTGGGGAGCCTCAGTGAGTCACACCCGGACTTCTCTCTCGTTAAGAATTTACAGAAATTAATGAGTGAGTGAAATGCCTGCGTCGCAATGCAAACCCCCCACTTTAAAGTTCTCCCTATTAGCTCCTAGCTGCAAAAAAAAAATCAATCTCCCTCTCCTCCTCTCTCTCCTTCTTGGAGGAGTCCTTCTGGACTGTGAGTGGGTTTAGTCGGGGAGGGGGGTGGGAGTGGGGGTGGGGGTGTAGGGGGAGAGATGGGGGGGGGGGGGGCGTTTGATCGGATGCAAAGCGGCAGAATTCTCATTAAGTTTCTCCCTCCTCGCTTGAATATATTAATGCCTCACATATTCTCTCTCTCTCTCCCTCGACCCCCTCCTCCTCCTCTTCCTCCCCCCTTCTCCCCCTCCATCTCTCCCCTCTCTCCGCGGTCCCTCTCCGCTCCCCCTCTCGCAGTTCTCCTCTCTCCTCTCCTCTCCCCGCATCTCTCTTTCTCTTTTTCTCCTCTCTTTTCTCATTCTCTCACTCCCTGCATTATCCGAGGCGCGCGGAGGTCTCCAAGCCGAGGAACCGAGAGATTCGGCGCACGGGGGGGAAGCAGTCGGCGTGTGTGGAAAGCCAATGGGATGAGGAGTTTGATAATAGATGCAAATTATCCCTAAAAAAGACTCCGGGCAAAAAAATATGAAACAACTCATTTGCAGAGAGGAGTAAATCAAGAAAAAAACGTTTGAGAGCTTGGCAGCTCCCGCGCTATACCGGAATTGTGATGCGCACGAGCCCTTCCTCTTCTTCGCCGGAGATTTTATGGAATCGGCGTGATTGTTGTTGTGGCTGTGGCTCCCGTTATTCACACCGCAGCCCGGTCTGTTCGGTGTCGTGAATTATACAACAGTCACATATTCTGGTAGCTAACCTGCTTTGGGGTGTCCACCTCTTCTCATCTACCTAAACCCAACAGAAACAACCAGACCCCCCTCTTATTATTATCCTTCTCTAGAACTCTTGGTCAACATAAACAACAACTTCAATATAGAAACAAGACAAAATGAGTTCATATTTCGTCAACTCGCTCTTCTCCAAATACAAAAGTGGGGACTCGTTACGTCCGAACTACTACGAGTGTGGCTTTGCCCAGGATCTAGCGGGAAGCCGGCCCACCGTGGTCTACGGCCCCGGCTCCGGAGCAACTTTCCAGCACCCGCCGCAGATCCAGGACTTCTACCACCACAGCGCGTCCACCCTCCCTAGCAACCCGTACCAGCAGAGCCCCTGCGCGGTCACATGCCACGGCGAGCCCGGGAACTTCTACGGATACGACGCTCTCCAGCGCCAGACGCTGTTCGGAGCGCAGGACGCGGACCTGGTCCAGTACAGCGACTGTAAGCTCGGCGGTGGAGCCCCGGGAGGAGTCGCCGGCGAGGACGGCGACGGAGCGGAGCAGAGCCCCTCGCCGACACAGCTGTTTCCTTGGATGAGACCGCAAGGTGAGGAGAACATGAAATACAAATAAGAAAACAGGACGAAATAGATATAGCTATTCTTTTTTCTCCAATGTTGAAGACAGTTCGTGTCACGTCCAAAAACGCAAGATGAGTTGTATGTATGCATGCAGCAGCCAGACAGCCGACAGGCGTCAGAACCAAACCACGTTCTCCTCTCCCATATCGTAGAGAAAGTGAAGACATTTGTAGCGTAAGGACGTTAAAACTTTAAAAAGAAACAGCAGGTTTAAGAACGGCAATTAGGACTCGGGCTCATTTCCTGCTTTCAAAGCCGGAGACAATAGTGTGTTTATGGTTTTATTGGAAGGGAAAACTTGTGAATGGCTTTATGGTTTTATTGCCCCCGACATATAGCCGACAACTGTACAGAGAGAGAGAGAGATGGGGGAAGAGAGAGGGAGAGAAACACTACACACACAGAGCGAAAGACAGACGGGGATTGAATGAGAGAACAGTGAACACTCCTTTCGATAAATTCCCCCCGCCATTTAGAAGCTACAGAAAGGAGAGTGGGAACAGAGAATAGGAAAGCAGAGATACAGAAAAGAGAAAGATTGAGAAAAGGGAAAGAGAAGCATATAGCCTTTTAGCCGCTTGAAACCCCCTTTGTGTTTGCAAGACAAAAAGACACGGAGAGACCAAAGCAGAAGGAGAGGGGAAGAAGAGAAGACAATTTAGTCTTTTCTCTGTTTGTGAGCTTCATACTTCCTACAGACAGGGAGAGGGGGAGCGAGAGAGAAAGAGGGAGAGAGAGAGAGAGAGAGAGAGAGAGAGAGAGAGAGAGAGAGAGAGAGAGAGAGAGAGAGAAGGGGGGGGGGACTAGAGGAGAACGAGAGGAGAAAATCAGACAGCATTTCGCCTTTTAACTCTCTATCTCTCTCCTTGTGTATATAGCCTATATGCTAACAGACTGGCAGCTGATTCGTAGCCTAGTTCTCACCCGGGCTAAAGTTTTACTGCTCTGCCTTTACAACTTTACTGTGGTCTCGGGGATTATTTAGCTACAAGGTGGCCATTTCCTCACAGGCTAGAGTGTGAAGCGATTGTTAGCCTTTATTATGAGCGTTGTAGCTCCTAAAACTCTTAGATGTGTGGGTGGGCAAAGAGGTGAGCTTCAGCTTATACACAATAAATATAGACATATATGATATAGACATATTATATTACCATGTTACCACACATATACGTATATAATATAGCTTATTAGGGCTAGATTTTTCAATTGTCATTTAAATATCATGTTCTCATGGTGAAGCAGAGCATCATGGTTACCCTCCCTTACGACAGACCTACCACAGACAGAGTTTAAAACTCGGAGCTCGTGCCTCATGTGTAGCATAAAGCGTGCACTCGTATAGCTTTTATTTACTTATAGGCTATGTGTAGCCCAGATAAATCGAATAGTTCTGATCATCATTTAAGTGTATAAACATTAGCCTATGTTTATAAATCACGTCTGGCGTAAATCCGACATTTTATAGGTAGGCCAGGATTATAATTGATAGCTAAAACCTCTGCACAGAAGATTGATTACCACAAGGCGTTTTTTTTTAAAGAAAGAGAGCACAGCGAGCGGATTGACATGTATAGTAGCCTATCCTATTCTGCTCGTGGCCATATATTTATTGTAGTGCGTGTGTTTGTGTGTGTGTGTGTGTGTGTGTGTGTGTGTGTGTGTGTGTGTGTGTGTGTGTGTGTGTGTGTGTGTGTGTGTGTGTGTGTGTGTGTGTGTGTGTGTGTGTGTGTGTGTGTGTGTGTGTGTTTATGGCTGGCTCTCACGGTAGCCTACGTGTTTTAATGTGTGTGTTTATGGATCGCCTGTGTTGTAGACTATATTTCTTAAACTGCACCGCCTCTTATAGCCTACACGACTTATGTGGTTTTATGATTATAGTCGTAAAATAATACATATTTACCTAAAGGTGTTTCCTCGTGTTTCCCCAAGTGTTTCGGCGGCTCACAGTAGCATACATGTTTGTGTGTTCCTGGATTTCGGTTTAGGCCTTGAAATAATATATAAAAAAATAATCTCAAATAGAGAAAGCCCTCTGGTACAATGGTTTTCAGTAAAATATGTTGTAGGCATGCATGCGTTCTCGTTGGCATGGAGGACTACAGTACAGGCATTTATAAAGGCTAAAATTGTTGTACTTATCTCACCCCATCCCCCACCCTACCACACGCACACACACACACACACACACACACACACACACACCCACACACACACACACACACACACACACACACACACATACACACACACACACACACACACATTACACACGCACACACACACACACACACACACACACATTACACACGCACACACACGCGCACACTCACACAACGATGTGAAAAACATTTCTCGATTTAGCACTGGCATGGTAGATTATAGGTTATAAGTAGATATAGTTTATTTGCGGCTGAGGTCAGACACATCATTGCGTTGTGTTGTATTTCGCTGTTAGCTAGTATTCAGTAACCCCACTAACGCGTTGTGAACATGACACAGCCTTTAAAGAGTACACAGGTCTAATATGGTGACAGTAATTAGTCTTATATGACAAATGAACGTAAGCCTATCTTCAAAGAGTGCAGCCCCATTCGTCAAATATTTAGTCTACTTGTTTTTGCAGTGTTGAAAGACACTGATATCAGTATTGAAAACAGGAAATAATATGTGCCAATTGTTTCTATGGTTTCTCTCCTTGCTGTTGACAGGGAGCTTATAACGTTTTAGGCCTATATACAATGTTTTAGACTTGACACTGACATTTTCAAATGTTTGATCAGCTATTCTCACCATGCACATTTGTATGAGCCTATTGTATCCTATTGTGTAGCCTATATTAGTATAGCCTATTAGCTATTTCAAAACTTGGAATTAAATGTTACTATTCCTTTCCTCTTTTTGAAAGTGAATTGTCCCAAAGTCAGCAGGTCATGCAGGACCAGGAACAGATCTCCTTTAATGTGTTTTGTCAAAATCAATAGTTAGCGCAATGGTGTGCCTATAATCTTTAGTTTCTTTACCGTGTTAATTTCTATAAATGCTCGCTATACAGCTCAAGATCCAATGGGTCGGTACTTGATGGTTCGTTTTTATAATTATTTGCGCAAACAATGTGGATGGCAGGGAAGTGGGGGCAGCATTTAATAATTTCCGTAATAAAGGGGAGGTTTACATGGTCTATGAATTCAACACCATGCCACGAGCCTTCTGCCATTCTACGAGAGTTTATAGAGGGTTTTTGGGCTACTTCTGAATCGCGAGGGTTTAATAATGACACATTAATCGTAGTATTTTGTGATTATTATACTAACATGATGCTTTAGATTATGTTGCGTTTAGAACTGTGAATGCATCCGTGTATCAGCGTTGAGGTTTTACCCCGTCTTCGTTCATCAACATCAACAGCATTTCAACAAGGGGGGACTAGATCTGAATATAAGCATCGACTTTATTGGAATTTATATATGCTACAAAAACAATACACGAAGAGCGATTCTGAGTATTGCCATAATTGTATACATGGCTTCTATGGATGAATAAAAACAAATTCTCCTTCATTCTAACACCATATTTAGATGCCGCGGACAGACAGCATATGCAGGATTTCTAAGTTTACGAGTGAAGGGTTTTCTCCATGAGCTGTTTGTGACCCTCCCTCTCTCATCTATGACACCATAAAACACATGACAGCACGCGAATGTGTCTGACAATATTGGATTAATGGATCCCGTTTGTGACGTCTTTCCTTGCTTTTCAATACTATACACCTAGTCTAGACCTCTACAACAACGGCACCTCGTAAGAAATAAGAGCCCTTTATTTGCCATTTGACACAATGAAATTGGATTAGACTTTTCACAGGATCATTTTAGTTGTAGATACACTCAGCGTCCCCACCCTTCCGCCCTCTCTCTCTCTGCCTGTATGTGGGAAATATTTCCATCTAACACCGTCATGTAGATTTGTGTTGGACCTTCATGATATGGAGGATACATGTAGACCCACATACAGTGGGTCCCTGCGTGTGTGTGGTCCGATTGCATGTGTATAATATTTATCGTATCTATTTGATGTTTCTATGTTGACTGTGTTGGCCTTATCTGCAAGTATTGTTCATGAACCGGCGGGGTATTGGATTCATATATTCCCAATGAGGGAATGTCTAATTCCCAGATTCCCGGATATTCCCAATTTACTTTATCATTTTTCAAAGATGATACGATTGATTGAAATACAATTGAGTGTTTACCTTGCAATAGAGTACACCGACTTGCCAGCCACACCCAAATGTTACCAGCATTTGGCCTTGTATAGCCTATAGCCTAACCATCATGCCTTGTGTAATGTATTCATTCAGTATAGGCAAATGATTTGACCTAAATGTGGATTCATATATTGGACTGCGTGACTACGGTATGGCTGTATGATGCCCCCCCCCCCCCTCTCAGCCTACTTGATATGTTATATATTGATTTGGGTTACATGTCCTCAGTATTTGATACTTGTAATACTGCCTATAAGAGCTGGGTGTGTTGAGTTGATGGCATTTAAACAATGGTAGGATGTACACTTTTATAATGACCCCCCACGGCGCACACACACACACGCACGCACACACACACACACACACACACACACACACACACACACACACACACACACACACACACACACACACACACACACACACACACACACACACACACACACACACACACACACACACAGTATCTGTGTATCTGTGTACCCCCTTCTTCCATCATCTCACCTGCTTTTTTAAGCATTGAGCAGGTATGTGTTCATATAAGACTTTTTGGTGCATAAGTGTATTGATCTCAAATTATGATATAACATAAAATCCCTGTCTGTCTTCCCCACTCTCCTCCTTTATCGTTTTCTCTCAACCTCCTATCCCCTTCTACTCTCTTCCTCTCTCTTTCCTCCCCACCCCCCTCTCTCTGCATTAGCTGCTGGTAGGAGACGGGGCAGACAGACCTATAGCCGCTACCAGACGCTCGAGCTCGAGAAGGAGTTCCTCTTTAACCCCTACTTGACCCGGAAGCGCCGCATTGAGGTGTCCCACGCGCTGGCGCTGACGGAGCGGCAGGTGAAGATCTGGTTCCAGAACCGAAGGATGAAATGGAAGAAAGAGAACAACAAGGACAAGTTCCCTAGCAGTAAGAGCGAACAGGAGGAGGTGGAGAGGGAGAAGCGGGAGAAGGAACTGACGGATAACACGGGAGGCGGCGGAGAAGGTGGCACGGGCGCAGTGGCGGGAACGGCGGGGTCGTCCTCGAGCGAGGAATGCTGTGACAAAACCAACAAGCAAATGTAGAAAATAGAGGAAAGGGGGAGAGCAAGGAGATAAAGAAATTGGGATATGGGGGGGGTGTAAATCATGGACAGCGACACTGAAAGGGGGAGAAAGAGAGGGGGATGGAGGGGAAAAGTCCGAGTGGCTAGTGGTTTTTGTCTCGGGAAAATTTTGAGGCCGTTTGACTGCTGATTTTATCAATCAATAAATGGAACTTACGTCTGCAAATGGCTACTTCTGGACTGGACTGGACAAATCTAGCGGGCCTCGTGCTTGAGACTCAAAAGAGACATCTGTGACCGCGGGAGAAACGAAGCAAGCATTTGTTGGGCTACTTTTAAAATCGAAATAGATGACTG
Organism: Notolepis coatsorum; assembly: GCF_963971535.1. Lineage (NCBI taxonomy): Eukaryota > Metazoa > Chordata > Actinopteri > Aulopiformes > Paralepididae > Notolepis > Notolepis coatsorum. The sequence continues at coordinate 3,852 of NW_028169386.1, read as the reverse complement.
GCCTTGGGAACAAAATCAAACACAAAAGCAAACATAGCCTACTCTAGTGTCTAAAACAAAACAAACAAACAAACAAAACAAAAAAAGAAAAGAAAGAAAAAAATATGATAGCTTCCTTTCTTTGTGGAACAATTATTGTGAAAACATTTCTATATTGTTAGAATTTTATCATTAACAATTTTATCTTTGGCAGCTGTATAGTTTTTAAGTTAAAAAATGATGATGGTGCACTTTTTACTGTTCTTCTCACTTCTATGTTGTTGTTATGGCAATGGTTGATGATGACGTAGCAATTAATGAAAATTCCAACAACATGAAACTGCCTATTTATGCTGTTTTAGTAGGTCGGATCTCTTTTTTACACAACTCTTATTGTCGTTCTTCGTTTTTAGTTCGTTTTTGATCGATGGTGTTTGTTTTATGTTGTCTTCCTTTTTTTCTCTTTGGGTAAAAAGCATGCGCACAGTGCAGATAAAAAAATAAGATTCATAAAAATAAAAACGAGGGGAAAATGGAATAAAAAAATGTCATGTTGCGCCCTCCATTTACTGTGAAACAGAAGTTGTACTGTATTCGTGAGTTATAGTTTATTTTTTTGTGAGGGCGGGTGAACGGAGGGCACTTGATGACAGTGATGATGATGATGATGATGATGATGATGATGATGATGATGATGATGATGATGATGATGATGATGATTTTGTTGTTATACTCCATCACACTTTGTTCTATTGTCTTAATTATTTAACAAAAATCCTGGAAGAGGGCGGAGCAAGAAAGAAAGAAAGAGAAAAAGAAAAAAAAGCCAGAAAGAAAGAAAGAAAGAAAGAAAGAAAGAAAGAAAGAAAGAGGACAACAATAAAGTTTACAAGGAGTCATTCCGTGTTACATCATTGGTGTGCTCACTCTCTCTCTCTCTCCCCCACTTTTTTCCAAACACAAAGAGGGCCCATCTCTTCTCTCGTGCATCATGTCTCTCGGTGACTGAGCCGCCCACTATCTGGACACTTCTTCTGTCAGCAGGCAGACTGATAAAAACGTTAAGTTCACGAGGCCGAGTGCTGCTTACCCTGGACTCGGAAATCGGCTCTTAAAACAACAGCCGGTGAGCCGCTGCGTCGCCCCGAGACCCTCTCATCAAAGCATCACTTTATTTATGACGATGTCGTCCTCGCTCATCAAAATAACGCTATACGTTTATGACTGTATTGTCTGAGAGGGCCTTGTCTTTCATCATAATTATGTAGATGATGACGTAAGGTCAGTGCATTTTGACTGTCACCCATCTGTATATAGAGAGTGACGTTTCTGCCAGACTGAACAGAATAAGCGCAACCAGACCAAATTAAAATAAAATTTTAATTTATATAGGCTACTTTCAACTATATATACCACCACTCTTCAACAGGCCCGAAATAATTCATATTTGAATATGGTTTGAAATGTTTGCTTCTTGGTTATGCTTGCTATAGGCATATACGCATATAATATTTTCCAACTGGTCTAAGAAGCCCGCAGACAGACAGTATACCGTTTTATGCGCACAGGCAAATAGGTCAGCAGCACATACAAGATTTCCTCAATTAATTTGACAACGATTTGTGAATTTAACACATTATTAGTCGCAAGCCTAAAGGTTTTTGTTTGGCAAAAACATGTCCAAGCTTGACTTGTGTAAATATCACCCTTTTGTAAACGAAACATTCTGGATATTTTGAAAGATCTAAGCCTATGGAACTGTACTTGGCGCACAGTTATTTCCAGGTTTGCGTAGGTAATTGTTACACGATTTATAGGTCCAAATATAAACACTTTCTAGTCCCTTACAGTTTTCTGAATTAAATATAAAACCTGAATGCTTTAATTTATCTACAACCGTTGTTGTTTTCCTCTTGCCGCCAATGAGGGGAAAACATCGATATATAACCATTAGCACAATGGATCTGGTGTCGTCTAGGCTGAGTCTAGATACCCCTACAACGTCACAGTTCTTTATGTGAACATATTTTATTATGTCACTTATGTCTTGTACAGTAATAGATGCTAAACGGGTGATTGCGTCAGATCCTGTATTGGTAATCTGCAGTATCACACAATATCTTAAAAGTTTTCACCACACAGCCATAAAACCTCTCCGTGACAGCTACAGACCCGCATACATCACTTTAGTCTGAAAACTCAATATTGTTTAGTGTTTACTGCTTTTCCTCTCCCTATGTGTCATCATCTTCCCACAAAACTATTGTTGAGTCTCAAATGGAGGCAGGAAGGGAGGGAAAGGGCAACTGCTGTAAATACAGAAACATGTAGCTTTGCAGTCTTGAACCAAACACCTGCAGTTTACATGTTTACATCAGCTCTAAAATATAGTTGGATCTGCTTTCAAATATTTGACCTATATTTGAGGTGCGCTCGATTTATTTGAAGGCGCCTGGAAAGACTCTAAACTAAAGCGAACACACAGAGACTATAGTTAAATCAGGCACTACTATTTCCTCCCAATAATGAAAGGAATCCAGTTACTATTTCAACCTGTGTATTTAGCCCCTTGCCGCTGACATAGACTCGACATAGACTCGACCGTGCATACATGAGCACTGTAGCATATTGTAAAATATTATACCTAGTGGTTTACAATAGCCTATAAGAGAACAGTTTATTGTCCGTTCACACGAATATGTGTCTTGCATCTGCCCACAAGTATAGCCTAATACATAATATAGGATACAAATACAACAGTGTCAGTTCAAATTGTATACCAATATATAGCAAGTAGCCAACATGAGGAATGCGTTTAAGGGTAAATCCATAGGCCCCAATAAATGTCCACAGTATAACATCGAAGTATAATAAGAGTATAATTTAGCCTAATCTAAATACCACATTTCCCCAATAATGAGACATTATGACCTATTTCAGATATTGTGTATATCCAATTCCAAATATACGACATGTATTCAACTGGTCTGCTGTAGCCTGCGTATACTTGCTTGGGCCAGTGTCAGTGCCATTACTGTTGAGACCAAAACAAAAGTGTCTTTCTTATGTCCAGCCTGTAGAACTGTGTGTCCTTCTATACAGTGCACACGAAGAATCTGTCTCCCTCTCTCTTTCTGTGTGTGTGTCTCTCTCTCTCTCTGTCTTATCTGTCTGTCTGTCTCCCCCCCCCCTCTCTCTCCCTCTCTCTCTCTCTCTCTCTCTCTCTCTCTCTCTCTCTCTCTCTCTCTCTCTCTCTCTCTCTCTCTCTCTCTCTCTCTCTCTCTCTCTCTCTCTCTCTCTCTCTCTCTCATAGTGGCCTATAGACGCTTCTCTTTGAAATAAAAAGACAAGACACAAAAGAACACTATACTGGGAAATAGTTTTTTTTGTCAGCAACAGCTATGTACCTACTATAAGCAACATACGAAGGGTTTATTCACTTTGCTGCGGATGTGTTTGCCTTTCATGGCATTGAGGATTTTACGGGAACTTTAGGGCTATGTTGCATTTTCACTTATACACGCATAAAGTGATTTTTCATTATTTTTTTGGCTCCTGGCTATCGATCGTTGAGTATCGATCTTCCCATAGCTGACTGATTGGAATTGCGTCTGCCAGTCTATATAGGCCCAGGCCTAGATTCTGCTTGTGTTTTTGGCGAGCGGTCACTTGAAGCTGTGTGCGTTGCACTTTTTTTTTTCTTTTGCATTCGCAGTCAGACTGGGAAGCCCCTTCGGCCATTGGACAACTTGACATCACATGGACCCTCCTCACGTGGCCCCCGAGGAAACCGAGAGAGGGAGGGAGGGAGGGGAGGGGAGGGGGTGATTGTTGGTGTAAATCTAGACTGTAATACCCCGCCAATAATTCACA
>NW_028169388.1:7500-18866 GCF_963971535.1 Notolepis coatsorum | reverse complement strand
AGGGGGGGCTTCGGGGAGTGGGGGGGAGCTTCGGGAGTGGGGGGGAGCTTCGGGGAGTGGGGGGGGGCTTCGGGAGTGGGGGGGGGGCTTCGGGGAGTGGGGGGAGCTTCGGGGAGTGGGGGGGGAGCTTCGGGGGAGCTTCGGGGAGTGGGGGGGGAGCTTCGGGGAGTGGGTGCTTCGGGAAGTGGGGGGGGGGGGGGGGGGCGTCGGGGAGCGGGGGGTGGGTTTGCTTGCCGAAGCACAAAAGCTTTCAGCGTTAGGAAAAACCACCACTGGGCAAATTAGATGAAGCATCAAACATATATTTCCCTGATCAAATTAAGATTCCGAGTCAACGGCCCGGCCGTGGGAAGGTCGTTACGTTTATTGGCTCGTGAGTGACTGTCACCTAAATCTAATATGGCACCACGCAGTGTGTGTGTGTGTGTGTGTGTGTGTGTGTGTGTGTGTGTGTGTGTGTGAATAAGTTATTGATTGATTGAGTGTGTAGGTAGGGGATAAGGTGAAACAGAGAGGTAGAGAGAGGGAAGGAGAGATAGAGAAAGAGAGAGAGATCGCTAAACTAAGATCATGTGTTGTCAAGTTATTGTTATAAGGAACCCAGTACTCCAAACTACAACAGTCTGCATTACCTTAACAATTGTTTGTATTGAGCCGTATTGTATTGTACCCATTCTGCAATCTGTTAAATAACGTTTACATTAGGCCTGCCGCGATAAGCAATAAATCGATTAATTGCCGCGATAATTAAAATTAATGCAATGATTTTGACGGGCGCGATTAATTGCTATTTGCGCGTTTGTTTTAATGAGGCGGAACCAGTGCCCCATGTCAGTCACTGTCCGTGTTGGGAGGCGGGCCGCTGGCTTTACTACAGAGCACAGCACATAGCTTAACTACATTTCTCAATAGTGTTGCTCCTGCTCAGTTTTTACGTTTGGCGCCTCCCACTGAGACGTCTGAGCGCCGTGTGACGGGCTATCAAATAGTCATGTGAAAACCGAAAATCATGATCCAATTCTTTAGCGGAGTTCTCACTCGCTGTCTCAGCACAGACATGCAGCGCGCACCGCTGCTGCTACCCCCTCCCCACCTGTTTCTGTTTCTGTAACTATGTAACGTTAGTTAGCACTGCTGCTGCTGCTAATGCCTGCATGTAAACAGAGGCTATTGCCTCACCGTGACGTTAGTCTAGTCAGTGTGGGACCTTCGTGAGATAACGTTAGCTACCGTTACAAAATGACCCAGTCAACTATTCACTTAGTTTAATACACGAGGCATTGTGTAACGTTATCCAGCCGGCTAGCTACGGATAGCTCCCGACATCAACAAATCCTCCAGCAATAGTCCAGTGCATAATACCTCCGTTGGCTAGGTAACTAGTCACTACGAAATGTCGCAGTAAACTAAATAGTTCACTGAGGCGTTGTCCCAACGCCATCCAGCAGTAGCTACAGATAGCTCTTGGCATCAATATCCTACAACAACAACAACAACATGCGTATTCGAGTCCCTGGTTTACATCGCATGAGTGAGGGCTGCTGACTAGGGTCCAGGTGCAGCGCCGGGGAAAAGTCTAAAACACCGGAAAAGACGGAGCGGTGGGCTTCAAAATAAAAGTTTGGGGAAATAAATGTCTAAAAAAAAAATTCTCTAACCGGTCGCAATAATATCGCTTATCGCGATATTTTCGGGGGCAATTAATCGCCCAGCAAAATGTGTTATCGTGGCAGGCCTAGTTTACATCCATTCATTCTGCTAGCATTAACGTTACTACGCTGCTAGCCACAATGCTATACTGTTATAATGGCATATCCCAATCACGTTAGCACGTAAGCTAACAAAATCGGCGATATTTTTGTGAGACTAAACTCCGCTCTTGGTGGTCAATTGTGTTGATGTTAGTTTTGCTTCATCAACAAATCATCAACAAATGAGGCAGAACACACAGTGAATGTATCCGTTTTTGTTTATTGCACTTTATTTCTTGCTGAAAAATAAATGCTATGTTGCTAAATGGCTCATGCGAGGTATAAAGATGGTGGCTTTCTGAGATTTTGAGCAGGATGTGGAGTGACTCGTTCAACCTTTCTGATTGGTTGAAAATGGCCTTCATGTTTGAACTACATCGCCACCTAGTGCTTTGGTATTGTACTACATGTATATAGAAGACGAGACAAAACGACGTCTAACTTAGCTCTAACTTGCCTGCCAATACGCAGCGTTCTGAAAAGCTAAATGAAACTAAATGAAATGGCCCTAATGTAACCGCAGCCTTAGGCTGCGGTTACACCTTTGTATCATCTTCGTATTGTTTTCTTATACGTATCGCCGCGTATCGCCGCGACGTCATGCGCCTCGAGTCACACTTTCGTTTTTTTTTCGTTTTTGTCACCAGAGCACACTGATGTAGTACACTGCCAAAGCAGTAGGTGGCAGTAGGTGGCAAACATGAAGGCAATTTCAACCAATCAGAACGAATGTGCCAATACACTTCCTGGAAGCTCCAGCAAAGAAAATGTCAATAAGGCAGGCGCCTATGCCGCGCCACCATCTTGCGGCTATTTACTCAATGCAGCAATTCTTTTTTCAGCAAAGCCTAATAAAAGTGCAATAAACAAAACGGATACATTCACTGTGTGTTCTGCCTGTCATTTGTTGATGAAACAAAACTAACATCAACACAAGTGACCACCAAGAGCGGATAGTTTAGTCTAAAAAACGATCGGTAGCATTGTTAGCTGCATGCTAACGTCAATGGAGTATGCCATTATAACAATATAGCATTGTGGCTAGAAGCTAACGTTAGCTCACACTACTTAGCCAGCACCAAAACTGATATCGCGAGCTATCAGTAGTTAGATAACATTAGAGACAACGCTGTGTGTATTAAACAAAGGTGAATAGATGACTGGGCCATTTTGTTTAATGCTTGTTAAGTTGAAAGAGGAACTCTGAGCTAACAGGGTCTGAATCCTGATAGCTCACGTTAGCCAGCTGCTCATGCAATCGGTAATGCTAGCAGAATGAATGGATGTAAACTTTATTTAACATATTGCATATGGGTACAATACAATACGGCTCAATACAAACAATTGTTAAGGGAATGCAGACTGTTGTAGCTTGGACTGGGGTGCTTATAACAATAACTTGACAACACATGGTAGCTGAAGCTATTTGGGACACGGAGCTCTGTCCCAAACACACACACTGTTGTCACCGGAAGGGCACGCAGATGGTATCTACTGCGCATGGGCGTTTTCGCAACAACTGCTCCGTGCTGACTACACGCTGTTGTCGACTAGTTTTTTTTGCGTATCTCCAAACGCAAACACAATTTTGCGTTTCAGCCGTATCCACAAAAAAACGCCAAAAAACGCATTTCTGTGTAGATAGGACATCAAACGTCGTCAAAAACGTATAAAAAAACGCCAGGAATACACTAGTCTAACCATAGCCTTAGGCTGAGGTTACACCTTTCGTATCATCTTCGTATTGTTTTCTTATACGCATCGCCGCGTATCGCCGCGACGTCATGCGCCTCGAGTCACACTTTCGTTTTTTTTTCGTTTTTGTCACCAGAGCACACTGATGAAGTACACTGCCAAAGCAGTAGGTGGCAGTAGGTGGCAAACATGAAGGCAATTTCAACCAATCAGAACGAATGTGCCAATACACTTCCTGGAAGCTCCAGCAAAGAAAATGTCAACAAGGCAGGCGCCTATGCCGCGCCACCATCTTGCTCAATGCAGCAATTCTTTTTTCAGCAAAGCCTAATAAAAGTGCAATAAACAAAACGGATACATTCACTGTGTGTTCTGCCTGTCATTTGTTGATGAAACAAAACTAACATCAACACAAGTGACCACCAAGAGCGGATAGTTTAGGCTAAAAAACGATCGGTATCATTGTAGCATTGTTAGCTGCATGCTAACGTCAATGGAGTATGCCATTATAACATATAGCATTGTGGCTAGAAGCTAACGTTAGCTCACGCTACTTAGCCAGCATCAAAACTGATGATATCGCGAGCTATCAGTAGTTAGATAACATTAGAGACAACGCTGTGTGTATTAAACAAAGGTGAATAGATGACTGGGCCATTTTGTTTAATGCTTGTTAAGTTGAAAGAGGAACTCTGAGCTAACAGGGTCTGAATCCTGATAGCTCACGTTAGCCAGCTGCTCATGCCATCGGTAATGCTAGCAGAATGAATGGATGTAAACTTTATTTAACATATTGCATATGGGTACAATACAATACGGCTCAATACAAACAATTGTTAAGGGAATGCAGACTGTTGTAGCTTGGACTGGGGTCCTTATAACAATAACTTGACAACACATGGTAGCTGAAGCTATTTGGGACACGGAGCTCTGTCCCAAACACACACACACACACACTCTGCTGTCACCGGAAGGGCACGCAGATGGTATCTACTGCGCATGGGCGTTTTCGCAACAACGGCTAGCGTGCTGACTACACGCTGTTTGTCGACTCGTTTTTTTGCGTATCTCCAAACGCAAACACAATTTTGCGTTTCAGCCGTATCCACAAAAAAACGCCAAAAAACGCGTTTCTGTGTAGATAGGACATGATACGTCGTCAAAAACGTATACAAAAACGCCAGGAATACACTAGTCTAACCTCAGCCTTAGGCTGCCTTGACTCAGGCAGAGGTTAGACTAGTGTATTCCTGGCGTTTTTGACGACGTATGATGTCCTATCTACACAGAAACGCGTATTTTGGCGTTTTTTTGTGGATACGGCTGAAACGCAAAATTGTGTTTGCGTTTGGAGATACGCAAAAAAACGAGTCGACAAACAGCGTGTAGTCAGCACGCTAGCCGTTGTTGCGAAAACGCCCATGCGCAGTAGATACCATCTGCGTGCCCTTCCGGTGACAGCAGAGTGTGTGTGTGTGTGTGTTTGGGACAGAGCTCCGTGTCCCAAATAGCTTCAGCTACCATGTGTTGTCAAGTTATTGTTATAAGGACCCCAGTCCAAGCTACAACAGTCTGCATTCCCTTAACAATTGTTTGTATTGAGCCGTATTGTATTGTACCCATATGCAATATGTTAAATAAAGTTTACATCCATTCATTCTGCTAGCATTACCGATGGCATGAGCAGCTGGCTAACGTGAGCTATCAGGATTCAGACCCTGTTAGCTCAGAGTTCCTCTTTCAACTTAAGAAGCATTAAACAAAATGGCCCAGTCATCTATTCACCTTTGTTTAATACACACAGCGTTGTCTCTAATGTTATCTAACTACTGATAGCTCGCGATATCATCAGTTTTGATGCTGGCTAAGTAGCGTGAGCTAACGGTAGCTTCTAGCCACAATGCTATATTGTTATAATGGCATACTCCATTGACGTTAGCATGCAGCTAACAATGCTACAATGCATCCGATCGTTTTTTAGCCTAAACTATCCGCTCTTGGTGGTCACTTGTGTTGATGTTAGTTTTGTTTCATCAACAAATGACAGGCAGAACACACAGTGAATGTATCCGTTTTGTTTATTGCACTTTTATTAGGCTTTGCTGAAAAAAGAATTGCTGCATTGAGCAAGATGGTGGCGCGGCATAGGCGCCTGCCTTATTTACATTTTCTTTGCTGGAGCTTCCAGGAAGTGTATTGGCACATTCGTTCTGATTGGTTGAAATTGCCTTCATGTTTGCCACCTACTGCCACCTACTGCTTTGGCAGTGTACTACATCAGTGTGCTCTGGTGACAAAACGAAAAAAAAACGAAAGTGTGACTCGAGGCGCATGACGTTGCGGCGATACGCGGCGATGCGTATAAGAAAACAATACGAAGATGATACGAAAGGTGTAACCTCAGCCTCAGAGGCCCCTGTGGCTGAGAGCAGATCTGGCCCCGAGTCCAGGGGGTCGAAGAGGAACTGGACAATTGTTGGGTAATTCTACTGGGGAGGGGGGGTGGGGGGTGGACTTGAAAGAGACACCCGCCTCTATATGCCCACCCGTTGTGTATGCACACACACACACGTGCACACACACGTATGATTTTATAGAGCACTTTACATTCTAGCTCCTTGAACTGGCCTGATTAATGACATTGCTAAGGAAAACACAAAGCCTTTCAACATCTTATAAAGGTTGGGTTTGACTGTGCTGTGTGTGGTCCTATAAGGAAGCCCCCATACAGAGACAATAAACACAGATCAATGCGATTCTGCAGGGGACCTTGCTTCAGGCATGTGTGTATGTATGCGTGTGTGTGTATGTGTGTGTGTGTGTGTGTGTGTGTGTGTGTGTGTGTGTGTGTGTGTGTGTATGAGTGTGTGTATGTATGTGTATGTGTGTGTGTGTGTATGTATGTGTGTGTGTGTGTGTGTGTGTGTGTGTGTGTATGTGTATGAGTGTGTGTATGTATGTGTATGTGTGTGTGTGTGTGTATGTATGCGTGTGTGTGTGTGTGTACTGTATGTGTGTGTGTCCGTCCTAGGTGTGGGACAGACTGGAATAACACAGCTGAGCTCAGAGGGCGGCCATATTTGTTCCACGATCCCTCTGAAAAACCGAAGGCCTCTGCACTCTGCAGGTGCACGCACGCACGCACGCACGCACGCACACACACACACACACACACACACACACACACACACACACACACACACACACACACACACACACACACACACACACACACACACACACACACACACACACACACACACACACACACACACACACAGACACACACACACACACACACACACACACACACACACACACACACACACACACACACACACACACACACACACACACACACACACACACACACACACAGATTAATGTTGGGACATTCTATGAATTTCATTGTGTGTGTACGTGTGTGTGTATGTGTGTGTTGACGGTGTGTGTGTGTGCATGTGCGTGTGTGTGTGCGCGTGTGCGAGTGTGCGCGCGCATGTGTGTGTGTGTGTGTGTGTGTGTGTGTGTGTGTTGACGGTGTGGGTGATTGGAGATGTCTGCTGCTGAAATGACTCCTGGAGTTTGGCGCCAAGCTGCCACTTAGTTTCCTGGCGATACATCAGGAATGACTTGCAATTTTCAAACTATCACTTAGAAAATGAATTGTAATTTGTTTGAATTGGGCCTGTCAGTCAGTCTGCTCTGCTCTACCTAAGATAAGATAAGATAATCCTTTATTGATCCCCTTGGGGAAATTCGGGTGTCAAGGCAACATGGATACAGGGTGGGGGATGCATAGCTTCACAGTCCAGTATCTATATACACTACAGGTATAGATACAAATACAGTATAATAATATAAAAGTACAAACACAAGATAGTCCAGTGGTTAAGAGTCCAGTGATATGAGTCTCTAGTGCAGGGGTCGGCAACCTGCGGCTCTTTAGCCAATCAGCTGCGGCTCCCTGGCCCAAAAAATAAAGATTTTTTTATTTTATTTTGGAGATCGATGTCATACTGTGATACTGAAATGAAAAAATATTTCATCAACTAAAATATTTAGTCAACAAAAATATTTCATCAACTAAAATATACAGTATGTCACACCCCAAATGTGAAATTTGCGAACAACGAAAATTTTACTTTTTATTCAATAGATTTTCCACAAATAAGGGAAGGACTCAAATAGAGCTACATAGTTCAGGGTTTTATTTCAAAGTAGGTCTACAGATGCCAATGTTTTTTCTCCTTTTCTGTGTTTTATTTCAAAGTAGGTCTACACATGGTAGTCTTTTTTCAAAGTGGACTACTTTTTATTTTATAAATGTTCCACAAATAAGGGAAGGACTCAAATATACCTGAATAGTTCAGGGTTTTATTTCAAAGTTGGTCTACAGACACCAGTGTTTTGTCTCCTCGCCCACCGTTGGACTTTAGGCTGAACAACGTGCTCTTCATTCTGGCTAGCTCCTCGTAGAGGGGGTGAGAGGGCTTCTCCAGGATGGCTTCTAGCTTTTTCCTCATCCTCCTACCTGCCTGTCAGTCAGTCTGAATACTACTACTGGCCACGCCTCAGACTACACTCAAACAAGTGTAAAGAAAGTGTGATACAGAGAGGTTTAGGCCTAGGAATTACATATCTTAACATTCCATTTAAGATCTAACTAAAACTAAGTCACAGGTTATATAGTTTTACCAGCCAAGATTAATTAGATCGAAAGCCCGCTCCCTTGGAAGGATGCAAAATGGCCGCCATGAGACAGCCTGGCGGAGGATCTGTTGCATTGAATCGATGGATAAACTAGAAGGTGCGACAGTCGTCTGGTAATCCGGAGGTTCCCGGTACGATTCCCGCTCCTCCCGGGCAGCGTGTCGATGTGTCCTTTGAGCAAGACACTTAACCCCTAACTGCTCCCGATGAGCAGGTTGGCACCTTGCATGGTCGCCTCCGCCGTCAGTGTGTGAGTGAACGGGTGAATGTGAGGAATATAATTGAAAAAGCGCTTTGGATAAAAGCTGCTATATAAATGCAGCCATTTACAATTCTAGAAAGGGCTAGTTTGCCAGATAACACCCAAGAGGTCATGACCACTACATTATCCTGCTGCTTCCTTCTGCTGGAGGTCATGACCTCTACATTATCCTGCTGCTTCCTTCTGCTGGAGGTCATGACCTCTACATTATCCTGCTTCCTTCCGCTGGAGGTCATGACCTCTACATTATCCTGCTGCTGCTTCCTTCCGCTGGAGGTCATGACCTCTACATTATCCTGCTTCCTTCCGCTGGAGGTCATGACCTCTACATTATCCTGCTGCTTCCTTCTGCTGGAGGTCATGACCTCTACATTATCCTGCCGCTGGCTTCATTAGACTGAATGGGATAATAATAATAATAATAATAATAATAATAATAATAATAATAATAATAATAATAATAATAATAATAATAATAATAATAATAATAATAATAAATAATAATAAATAATAATAAATAATAATAATAATAATAATAATAATAATAATAATAATAATAATAATAATAATAATAATAATAATAATAATAATAATAATAATAATAATAATAATAATAATAATAATAATAATAATAATAATAATTAATAATAATAATAATAATAATAATAATAATAATAATAATAATAATAATAATAATAATAATAATAATAATAATAATAATAATAATAATAATAATAATAATAATAATAATGGATTACAGCTGACTGGAGATGAATGTGTGTAATTAGCGAAGGCCGTCCCTGTAGAGACAGGCTGGCTATAGACAGAGGTAATGGGATCCATTGAAAAGCCATTGTCTGCTACTTTAGGTCCTGAGTGTCTCTCTAATGACAAACCTATACGCCAGAGACATTACTGCACCAGTGTCCCGTTCACACCAAGGGAAGTGTGAGCTGAGCTGAGGCGATCTGGCCCAAGCTGATCTGGTCTGTGGCGATCTGGCCCAAGCTGATCTGGTCTGTGGCGATCTGGCCCAAGCTGATCTGGTCTGTGGCGATCTTGGTGGAAGTGGTTGTCTGCTATATTGTCAAGTGTAGAAATGGTCAGTGAACGATGTGATTGGACAGTACTGTGATGTCAGCTGAACTCCATCTCAGTCTGTGTGTGTGTGTTGGGGGGGGGGTGTTTGTTTGTCGTTTTTATATTAACACTTTGACTGCCGGAAAACGCTTAAAAGCGTCATTCCCGGCCATGCTCAAGTTGCCGAGGACGCTTTACAGCGTCTTTAACACTTTGGCTGCCAGGAAATGCCGGCCATGCTCAAGTTGCCGGAGGACGCTTTACAGCGTCCTTATATCAATATTTCAAAAATCTGCGATCGGATTCATATGTCCCCTCCGCTGGCCTGAGATCCACCAGGAGGACCCACTGAGCTCTCTGGCGGTTCAGGAGCGCCATCTGGTGGCCGATCGGCACAATCGCTTAACAGGAAGCGCCATAGAGGTTGTGCTGGACGTCCGTATTACTTCCGGGCACTCGCTATAGGTCCCGGCATTCTAGCTCGTCACAATACACAGTGATCGATTGCCAATAACTCGATAAACAACATGATTTGGACGTATATACCATTATACAAGCTGGAGATGGACCGGGTAAATCTACATCCCATAATGATACGATTTCTACTCTACGATGATCGCCCAACGGCGCGCGGAGACTGGGGTGAGTTTTAGCGTGTAACGTTACCGTCTTCGATACTAACTGCTATTATCAACATTTGACCCACATTAGATGATTGGTATAACGCTGCCCACGGAATTATAAACGCCCCCTCGCCCATCCGGTCAACATCAGATGACGTGTAGTAACTTCTAGAAGTACGTCTAGTTGGAATTTTTTATATCGCGCTGATTGCCATCAAACTGTATTTCATCATCAATATAATGCATTTGGGGCTATATATCACGTTCTGGAGAAAGCTGCAGAAAGAGATGAAAACATACTTATACATTAGACCATACTTTACTATGAATATGTGAATGAAAAAGTTTAACGTTGCTACACAATGAACAATACATATAGGACTTTGAATGGGCCCTAATAATGGCAATGTAGCAATAGAATTTAAAAAGTTATAGCCCTGCAAAGAAGGGGACTTTCTCTATAGACAAATAGAGCCGGCAACCTACGGTTGATAATGAATTTAACCCATGGCACCCAAAGTGTTAAGTAAGATAAAAAAAAAAGTAAAAGGTAAAAGTAGCTCAATAACACACTATAGCAGAAAGACTACAAGCTAGCTCAATAACACACTATAGCAGAAAGACTACGAGCTAGCTCAATAACACACTATAGCAGAAAGACTACGAGCTAGCTCAATAACACACTATAGCAGAGACTACAAGCTAGCTCAATAACATACTATAGCAGAACTACTACAAGCTAGCTCAATAACACACTATAGCAGACTACAAGCTAGCTCAATAACACACTATAGCAGAAAGACTACAAGCTAGCTCAATAACACACTATAGCAGAAAGACTACAAGCTAGCTCAATAACACACTATAGCAGAAAGACTACAAGCTAGCTCAATAACATATTATAGCAGAACTACTACAAGCTAGCTCAATAACACTATAGCAGACTACAAGCTAGCTCAATAACACACTATAGCAGAAAGACTACAAGCTAGCTCAATAACACACTATAGCAGAAAGACTACAAGCTAGCTCAATAACACACTATAGCAGAAAGACTACAAGCTAGCTCAATAACACACTATAGCAGAGACTACAAGCTAGCTCAATAACACACTATAGCAGAGACTACAAGCTAGCTCAATAACACACTATAGCAGACTACAAGCTAGCTCAATAACACACTATAGCAGAAAGACTACAAGCTAGCTCAATAACACTATAGGAGAAAGACTAGAAGCTAGC
>NW_028169388.1:0-2500 GCF_963971535.1 Notolepis coatsorum | reverse complement strand
CGCCTCACTGCTGACATCGACACATATCACAACCTCTTGTTAACATTCTCCAAAACCATTACTAATGCCAAAGCTTCTTTCTTTCACCATAGGAAAGATGGCCCTCTGCCAAGAATCTTCGCAAACTGCATGCTACCATGTCCTCCCTCCTCACTCCCCCCCCCACCCCCTCCTCCCTCATCTTTCTCTGCCGAAGGCTTTCGCGATCTTCTTTGAGGAGAAAGTGGAGAACATCCGCAGCTCCTTCTCCCAACCCCCACCCATTCGAAATGCTAAATCGAGAACCTCATCCTTCACTCTGTCATCTTCTCTCCCATTACAGAAGCCGAGACCCTGACACTGGTAACGTCGAACCGTCCGACTACATGCCAGCTGGACCAGCTACCCTCCCCACTCCTCCAGACCATAGCACCAGACATCCTCCCATTCCTAACTGCAACCATCAACTCCTCACTCAACTCGGGGGTGGTCCCCATCTCCCTAAAACAAGCCAGAGTCACGCCGCTCATATAAAAACCAACCCTGAACCCCACCGGTCATAGGCAATTATCGTCCCGTCTCTCTTCTCTCCTTCTTTCTAAAACACTTGAACGTGCTGTATCCAACCAACTTACTGCTTATCTCTTACAGAATGACCTCCTAGACCCTAATCAGTCTGGCTTCCGGACTGGCCACTCCACAGAAACGGGCTCTCATTGCGGTCACAGAGGCACTTCACTTAGCAAAAGCGAAAGGCCTCTCTCTCTCCTGATTCTCCTAGATCTATCTGCAGCCTTCGACACAGTCAACCACCAGATCCTCCTTGCGGCCCTCGCAGGAATGGGAGTGGCTGGATCTGCGCTGACATGGCTGACATCATACCTCAATGACCGCTCCTACCAAGTGTCATGGAGAGGGACCCTCTCGGCCACCCGCCCCCTGCGGACGGGTGTCCCCCAGGGCTCGGTTCTAGGACCCCTTCTCTTCTCCCTCTACCTAAATCACTGGGTAACATTATCACGTCTCATGGCTTCTCCTATCATTGTTATGCCGATGATACTCAACTCTTCCTCTCCTTCCTCCCTCAGATATCCACGTCTCTGAGCGGATCTCGGCCTGTCTGTCCGACATCTCCGCCTGGATGACGACCAACCACCTCAAACTGAACCTAAGCAAAACAGAATTGCTCCACCTGCCGGCCAAATCCTCACCCCTGACCGACCTTTCCATCACAGTCGAGAATGCAGCTGTGACCTCGTCCCTGACCGCCAAGAACCTTGGTGTTGTCCTCGACGACCAGTTAAACTTCTCTGCTCACATCGCAGTGACAACCAGAACCTGCAGATTCCTCCTGAGCAACGTCAGAAGGATCCGCCCCCTTCCTGACAAAAGAAGCCACCCAACTCCTCGTCCAATCAACAGTCATCTCCCGCCTCGACTACGGCAACGCACTGCTCGCTGGCCTCCCGGCCACTGCCACCAAGCCTCTTCAACTCATTCAGAACGCAGCGGCCCGCCTGATCACAAACCTACCGAAATCGGCCCATGTCACCCCATGTCGAATGTATTCATACTACAGCGCTCTAATTATATATATAATGGTATTCATAGTGGTCTGAAATAGTGGCATGTAGAGGGATACAGATATAGTAGTATATATACACATGTAGAGGGGTACAGATATAGTGGTATAAATACACAGGTAGAGGGGTACAGATATAGTGGTATAAATACACATGTAGAGGTACAGATATAGTGGTATAAATACACATGTAGAGGTACCGATATAGTGGTATAAATACACATGTAGAGGTACAGATATAGTGGTATAAATACACATGTAGAGGGGTACAGATATAGTGGTATAAATACACATGTAGAGGGGTACAGATATAGTGGTATAAATACACATGTAGAGGAGTACAGATATAGTGGTATAAATACACATGTAGAGGTACAGATATAGTGGTATAAATACACATGTAGAGGGGTACAGATATAGTGGTATAAATACACAGATATAGTGACAGATATAGTGGTATAAATACACATGTAGAGGGGTACAGATATAGTGGTATAAATACACATGTAGAGGGGTACAGATATAGTGGTATAAATACACATGTAGAGGTACAGATATAGTGGTATAAATACACATGTAGAGGGGTACAGATATAGTGGTATAAATACACATGTAGAGGGGTACAGATATAGTGGTATAAATACACAGATATAGTGACAGATATAGTGGTATAAATACATGTAGATATACAGGCCCTTGTACAGCAGTATAGAGATTTACGACAGAAATACTATAGTGATAAATACTATAGTAATGAATGAATGAATGAATGAATGAATGAATGAATGAATGAATGAATTAATGAATTAATGAATGAATGAAAACTTTATTTAACAGATTGCAGAATGGGTACAATACAGTACGGCTCAATACACACAATTGTTAAGGGGATGCAGACCAGAGAAAGACATTTGTCTTGTTTACATCAGGGTCCCCCCT
>NW_028169389.1:0-39386 GCF_963971535.1 Notolepis coatsorum | reverse complement strand
GGGACGCGTAGAATAAAGAACATAACTTCATAACTCGCTATATCCCCAGCGCCTGCCCCTCCTCCTCCTCCTCCTCCACTTCTGTCTCTCCATCACGTCTTCCGTCGGTCAGTGTTCTTCATAAAGACGACGTACTGGTGTCCTCCTGTTAATCAGCTTTAGTCCTTTAATTAAAAAACCCTGATGCTGCTCAGCCCCAGTACAGTATTGATGATTGTGCACTAGCGCCATCTGATGGTACGGACACGTAAGGACAGAGGGAGACCAAAGGGAGCTGAAAGCGTTCCTGCGACCGCTTGATAGTCGGTCTTACTTACGCTAATCTCCCTCCCGCCGCACGGCTTGTGTCCTCGAGAAGCACAGACTACACTGCTCTTACTTTAGTGTCTTTCAAAATGGACTCCCCCCCCCCCCCCCCCCCCCCTGGTGACAGCTCAGCCTCCTCTGACACAACACTTGGCCCCGGGTATTCCTCTGTGAATCAGCGGAGGGCAGCAAGGCGTACGAAAGGGAACAATGGGGGATATCTTTAGTAAAACAAAAAGAATGGTTCCCGAATTCCACTGTGAGCCGTTGGGGAGAGAGAGGGGCTGGGATGAGGGAGGGAGGGAGGGAGGGAGGGAGGGAGGGAGGGAGGGAGGGAGGGAGGGATGGATGGATGGATGGAGGGAGCGTTTTGGCCTCGGACTGCAGTCCCACAGAGTCCCTCATCCCTGGCACCTCTCCCAATTGCCACCCGTCAGATCTCAGCTATACTTTGGGGATTTCTAGCCCGTGTTTACTCACCTATTGTTCAGAGATAACGAGGTGTGTGGGAGCCCATGCTGCTCAGCACACACACGGAGAAGAGACAGAGATGTGCTTTCAGAGCAGCACGGCTGACAAATGTGTGATTTGTTCACAGGCTCACGTAGAGTATTATTATTATTATTATTATTATTAGGGCTGCAACTAACGATTATTTAACTGTTGATTATTTTGATTGATTAGTTGATTAATTGAAACGATTACTTTACCAGAAAAAAACAACAATTGATTAAATTAGCATTTAAATATGTATTGACTTGTTTTTCAAGTGCAGTACTATTATACTACTATTTCTGCTACGTACGGAGAGTGAGAGGGAGAGGGAGAGAGAGAGAGGGAGGGAGGGAGAGAGAGAGAGAGAGAGAGAGAGAGAGAGGGAGAGAGAGAGAGAGAGAGGGAGAGAGGGAGAGAGAGAGGGAGAGAGAGAGAGAGAGGGAGGGAGAGAGAGAGAGAGGGAGAGAGGGAGAGAGAGGGAGAGAGGGAGAGAGAGAGAGAGAAAGTGAAAGCATTCCTCACTGTTGCAGCTGTAGTTGACGTCAAAAAAGAAACATCAAATGAGAGTGAAAAATGCGAGTGTGTTATTTAAATTTCGAACGTGATTCATTCATTCATTGCGCACTAGTTAGATGACATGTTGCATGTTATGACTTTGAACATCTGCCATTTCCACCACAAAGACGAGTAAGAATAAGTAGCAGATAAGTAACAATAGGACGCGTCGGTCATGAATATGCAAATTGACTAAATGTCATTGTCGACATCATCGCCCTAATTATTATCACGTGTACTGTACCATCTTGCATGTGAGATAGAAGTGGCTCGGTAGGTAGAGCCGTCGTCTGGTAATCCAGACGTTCCCGGTTAGATTCCCGCTCCTCCCAGGCACAGCGTGTCAAAGTGTCCTTGAGCAAGACGCTTAACCCCTAACTGCTCCCGATGAGCAGGTCGGCACCTTGCACGGTCGCCTCCGCCGTCGGTGTGTGAATGTGTGAGTGAATGGGTCGAATGTGAGGAACAAAATTGTAAAGCACTTTGTATAAAAGCTGTTATATAAATGCAGCCATTATAACTTCGAAAACTGAACACCTAAAAGGGTTAGACACTTTTCAAATCATTCTCAATACAAATAGAATAAAGCTGCCTTTTTTATTTATATGTCTAGGAAGTTACATTTCTAAATGCCTGGTCCTTCTTTTTTTATTATTCTTTTTTTATGACAACAGCACCTCAGTATCTCTCTCACACACAAACACACTACAGGTCACTTTAGGAAAAAGCAAAGGTCAAAGGTTAAAAAAACATAAATGTATGTTTTTGTATAGTATAGTTAGTATAGTATAGTTACATATAGCATAACTGTATATTGTATAGCATAATTGTATAGTAGTGCATATAGGACTCATTACCTTAATTCGTAAGCTTAGCATTGTATAGTATTTTTATCTTAGTACCTTTTGTCATGTCTATTTTATTATCTATTCTATTTTATTCTATTATTATTTGTATTTAGTTGCACAATCCAAAATGGCCACCTTCATTTCACTCCATGTCTCGTGTGTGACCTCTGTGACCCCCGGGGCTGGCCAGGCCGGGGCGTGAGACCAGGGGGAAGGAGATTAGAGCGTCCTGGACGTCTCTGATACGGCCTCACTGACATCCCCTTCCGTTGAAGACGCTACAATCACATGCTCTCCACTCGCAACAACCATGAGTCAGCTTTCCTGAATGGATGCAGTGATACACAGTGGAGAGACAGGGTGGACATGTCAAGAATATTCCACTCACTGTGGAGCTCCATGGTTCAGTTTTGAGGAGGAAAAAACTACTCATTGGATACTCACTATAACTATAATGTTATTCACTGACGCTAATAGAAAATTACCTATTGGATACTCACTATAACTATAATCTCATGGGGGGGCAGGTGGCGCACGGAGATTACGTTCGTCACCAACACCGGGAGACACTGGATTCGCCTGTTCGAATCCAGCTCCCGGCGTTGCTATCAGCTTGGCTGGCCTCTCACACTGATACAATTGGCTGTATCAGGGGGTGGGAAAGCTGAAGGGTGGGTCCTGGGCGTTGTGGACAGCGACCCCTACAGTTCGGTCGGGGCGCCTGCTCAGCAAGGGTTGGAACTAAGGAGAGATAGTGTGGCCTCCCACACGCTACACTCTCCCCGGTGAGAACCTGCGCGGCCAGGTTGGCCTGCCCCAGGCTGCACGTGCGTCGGAGGAAAGCATGTGACAGTCTCCGGTCTCCCAGACGCCTGTAGCTGTTCCGCAACCGTTCCTACTTCCGGGGTAGGCCTGATTGGCCGCGACGGCCACGTGACCAGGCGTGGCCACGCCCCCCGCGGCAGAGGCCGCTGTGTTGACGCTAGGCTGCTGTGTTTCCTGGTTGTCGCGCCGCGGTAGTCAGTTAGTTCTGTGTTCCGTGTTGCAATAAACGGTCAACGATGTCAACAAAACGGTATCTTATTACGGCTTTCCTCCCGACGACAAAGAGAAGAGAAGGTGGCTGAAGCCTGAAGTTGATACAGTAAGTTTGATCGCGGTCTCGTGACCAGAATACAAAACATTACCTGTTGTTATTGTTAAGTCGCTATCTTGTGATAGTAACATGGTCGTTCTTAATGTAGCCTACTGTATATATCCACATGTGTTTGTACATATAACTGCATATAATCCTTTTACATATCTGTAGATACTACGCTATCTATATCTGTACATATCCCTTACCTACTCTTACTAGTTACGCTGCTGGCCAGTATGACTACCATAGTGTCTTTATACCTGCTGCATCAATGTACATAATAATACTACAACTCTGTACATACATATGATCTGATTAGCATTATTACTCAGTAGTACTGATTTATATATTTTAAACAATATAATGAATTAAGGTTTTGTTTTATTTGTCACATAAGGTACGCGTACATTACAGTGAAACACTTGGTTCTGTATGGGCCTCCTGAGATTGTGCTTCAGTTTACAATGCATTTTCTTTTTGCAGGCATGATGACTTCACCCCATCTGTACAGTCATTACAAAGGACGCACCACACTTACTGCTCTGATCGGTGTGGCTCCCAATGCAGTTATAACCTTCACCAGTGACCTAGGAAGTACCTCAGACAAAGCGATCACAGCTGTTCTCCCTGTTGTGTGTGTCTTTACAGGTTTCATTCCCCTTCATATAATAAATATCATTTACTTTTGGAAAACGTTGTTTATTTCTGCCGGGACCTGTCCTGTGCTTAAAGCACTCACTGGATGGGCTGGCTTCACAACAGCCCCGTCCAGGTATGTGTTATTATAGACCTTTGTTTGTGACAGTCTGCCACAACATTTTAAAGTGTGTGAAGAAACTTTGTGATTCAAGTGTATTGAATATCAGGTGGATGAGCCTAGATTTGTGAATGTCTTAAGATGCCATGTTTACCTGCACTTCAAGAGGTTTAATCGTCACATACAGTACAGTCTACTGACGCTAATAGAAAATGACCCATTGAATACTCACTATAACTATAATCTCATTCACTGACGCTAATAGAAAATGACCCATTGAATACTCACTATAACTATAATCTCATTCACTGACGCTAATAGAAAATGCCTTTTTGAAGCAAAGTGACCCAGCATTAAACACAACAACAAGATGGTTCTTGGTATTTTAAACATGGTGGAAGGGTAAGGGCTATCGATGCCAAACGGATAATGTCTAGCTTCAAAATAGACAGGAATTAAAATCCGGGAATAAGGGCGGCTAGGTGGTGTAGTGGTCAAGGCGCTCACCACCAATGCAGGATACGCTGGGTTCGAGCCCAGCTCTCTGCATTGCTACCAGCTTGGCTGGTCGTTCATATTAACACAATTGGCAGTGTTAGGGGTGGGAAAGCCGGTGGGTGGGTCCTGGTCGTTGTAAACAGCGACTCCTACAGTTCGGTCGGGGGGCCTGCTCAGCGAGGAAAAGATCTAAAGGGGGTAGTGTGATCCTTCCACACGTTACACCCTCCCAGTGAGAGTCCGCGCTGCCAGGTGAAAAGAAGCGGTTGATAACAACTAACATTGGGATGGGAGAAAAAAAAAGGAGGGGGGAAAAGATTAAAAAAAAAATTATTAAAAATCTGGGAATAAAACGTTCTATTCAATCATACAGTATTTAGACTTTTCAGAGGTTCAATAAAACCTCTATCCCAACAAAGTGTAGCTTCAAAATAACACAATCAAATGTCTATGACTTTACAGCATCGAATGTGAATAAACGCACTGGCTCTCCGCCTCGAACACGAGAGAGTAGTTACACAACGTGTTATCCAAGGACGTTCTCCGCGCGGAGGTCTCCGGTTTCCCCCCGCGGCCCGCGGCCTGAGAGGAGGCAGAGAAAACAGGCGCTCTGACCTTGCGAGAGAGAGCCGCAGAACGAACACGCAGGCTCCGGACCGCGTCCCCGCCGCCCCACGAGGGGGGGGGCAACGCCGCCACAGCTGAACAAATGACCAGAGAGAGAACCACGCTGGGGTCTCAGAGAGAGAGAGAGAGAGAGAGAGAGAGAGAGAGAGAGAGAGAGAGTCTCATCAGTTATCGCTTTCACTACCACACTACAGAAGGTTAACCCTTTCACTACTGTTCTGGATACAACTACCACAGTGGTTAACGCTTTCACTACCACACTACAGAAGGTTAACCCTTTCACTACCACACTACAGAAGGTTAACCCTTTCACTACCACACTACAGAAGGTTAACCCTTTCACTACCACACTACAGAAGGTTAACCCTTTTACTACCACACCACAGAAGGTTAACGCTTTCACTACCACACTACAGAAGGTTAACCCTTTCACTACCACACCACAGAAGGTTAACCCTTTTACTACCACACTACAGAAGGTTAACCCTTTCACTACCACACTACAGAAGGTTAACCCTTTCACTACCACACTACAGAAGGCTAACCTTTCACTACCACACTACAGAAGGTTAACCTTGACATAACGACTCTAGTCTGCTCTGGTGTGAAGCGCTGCATGGCTCTCTAAGCTGTGCTAAAGCTCCTGAGCGCCATAGAGAGAGTGATGTATGTAGATCTGTCTGTTGTTGGTGTGGTGGGACCCAACTCATCGATTATGTCGTAGACGGATCTTCATGATCGATATAGTTTAAAAAAAAATATATATATTTTTACTTTATTTTATTTTGTATCATAGTGAACATCACATTGCATTGATCATACAGTATATACTTGATTCACATAGTCAATGACATTTGCCACTCAAGCTCTTCCAGCTTATTCAATTTGTATTCAGAATATTCTGCATAAACAAAATAAGCAGTATAAACCGAGTACGCCCCGTAAACAACCCAGGGGAGGAAACATTTATAAAAACTATTTTTTTTAACCCTTTCACTGCCACACGGCAGAAGGTTAACCCGCGGAGCTAATGATGCTAATGATGGAGCATCGCCGTCCGGTTGTGTGATAGTAAAGGGATAACCTTCTGTATTGTCACAGTGAAAGGGTTAACCGGCTGTCGTGTGGCAGTGAAAGGGTTAAAGGACATAGGATAAGAAACTAAAAAAGAGGGCGGGAGGAGGGTCAGACTCATAGTGTGTATCTCCAGGTACAAGGTTACAAGTGACCATCTCTGCATAAACATATCTTTTTTCAGTTGCAATTGTGCAGTCATTTCTTCCATTGTATACATACGTCTCAATCTCTTGGTCCATTGTTTGACTGTCTGTGGTTGATTTTGTAACCATGCCATAGTTATCATCGATATAGTTTTAATAGTGAAAACATATATATATATAGAGTACATTTAGATTAAATGAGCTTGGCCTAAGAGGAGCGCTCTCGTCGTGGCCAACTGGGGGACACTGAGGTGGAGAAGGGGATCCAGCCCTCTTGTGGACAGGGAGGGGTGGTGGCAGGGGGTGATGGCAATCTGATATCAACGTTGGAGGGGACAATTATATGAAATTTTCCCAAGAGCAGTTCCTGAGGGGGACACCAAAAGTATTGCTGTAACACATAGCCTACGGTGTAATATGTATTTTTTTTTTCATCAAATTTGCTACGTTGTAATATGTTAACCTCTTAAGCCCGAGGGGTCCGGTACCGGACCCACAATGACATCATCACGCCATAAAGCCATCTCTACAGAATGTATGAAGTAATGTTGCATTTTATTTTCAAATGTAGCCAAGAGTAAAGACCCTAGCCCTGTCAAAACAGCAGTCAACGTGTATATTTTCAGCACTACATTTGTTTACCAATGGCTTTAAGTGTTATTAGTGAAATCTGAGTTATAGAGTTATAGGCGAATATTGACGCTAGGAAATGCGTGCCGCCATTTTGTTTGTAGTCCTATGAGGAGAGGAGACCCAGGACTTTCGATGGGCTTTAGAATTTTTGGGAAAAACTACACCAGTTAGAACCCAGTTAGTTTCGCTACCTTTCTGTGAACGTCTAGCAAAAAATGGTGTTGCAATCTGATGAAAAATGGCGGAGAAATGTACATTATTCAAAAATGAAGACTGGTGATGAGAGAGAGAGAGAGACATCCTCTTCATTTTCAATTATAAAAAAAAGGATTAAAATGACGATGATGTGATTTTCTTTTGGCTGGGGTCTGTGAAACAAAGATGTTTTCTTACACCTGTAAAAAAAAACTATACATTACTAATTAATTAGAATGCTATTTTGACACATTTCACTTTTGTCAAATATTGCAGCATCCTGCGATTTTGGATATCTCATTAGAGGCCATATTGCGATTCCAATTCCATTTGGATGAATTGTTCGGTCCATTGCTATACGTTCTCTGTGTCGGAAGAGAAAGAGACTGAGTGAAGGAGACAGGATAGATAGATAGTGATTGTGTGTGAGAGAGGAGAGAGAGGAGAGAGAGAGAGAGAGAGAGAGAGAGAGAGGGGAGAGAGGGGGAGAGGGGGTAGCTCTATGTGAGGAGGGCCTCCCCTTTTCATTGACGTTTAGGGAATGTGCTGATGAGCGGGGAGTAAATCATTCAGATGGATGGAGGTTTCCTGGAGCTCGGACCTGTTTACCAGCCTCTGATCAAGCCTGCTCCCCCGGTACCTGCTGTAGAGAGCTGGACCCCTGGTACCTGCTGTAGAGAGCTGGACCTCACGGTACCTGCTGTAGAGAGGTAAGAGAGTATTTGTGTGTGTGTGTGTGGGTGGGGGTGGGGGTGGGGGTGGGGGTGGGTGGAGTCTGATGGCATGCTCACACTGAGGCATAGTGCCAGGAGAGAGAGAGAGAAGGTAGGGAGCGAAGAGGGGAGGAAAGAGAAGGAGGAGTGAGTGGTTGTTTGTGTTGATTTCAGTCAGTACACGTATACCGTAAATATAGGACGGGTCTTGTATTTACCTCAGCTGCAAAGAGCACCAGGCCTTTATTAGAGAGAGGCTTATATAAGAGGCAGGCCTTAATTTCACAAACTGGCCAATTGTAATTGTGATTGATTGATTTTTATGACATAAACATATACAGATCACATGAGTATTTGCTTTGTCAGGGTGAAACTGTGGTGCATTAACGTAATTCACACACTGAAGTTGGAACTGTCTATCCGTCCGGGGACGATTTAGCGTGTGGTACCTTCTTGACTTCCTCAGTCGAATCGAGTTGCATTGATACATTAACATGCAGTAGCTTTAGCTAACGCTATCATAGCCATCATGATCTGTAATGCCAACTGGACAATGCCAGCCCCGCCTGCCAACGCCATATAGATAGCGAACGTTAACGTTTGCAAAACAAAGCCAACGTCATCCAGCCGACACCACAGATCTAGATATGACAACGTTAGCTAGCGCTAAAGCTAAGGCCAACGAGAGGGAAACGTTAATGTAGTCAGTGTAGCGGGAGGCAGCACTTGATTTGCATTGGCAAGAGTTTATCTCATTCTATATCGCGGCACGAAAAATAAAAAAAAATTACTTTTTTTGCGACCTTGTATTGGAAGCCGGCCTGTATTTGTCTCCATGTATCAAACCCCGGCTTATATAAGAGGCCCGTCCTTTATTCGAGTACCCTCCACTATTAGAGGACTATTAGAACACTAATGGCACGCATACCAGAGGCTAACTGCCTAAGAAAACAGGCACAGAGGCACTGAAAGAGGATTTCACTCGTCTAATGAACACACTAGATTAGACAAATATCAAGACGTATCCATCAGTGGACCAATTGCATGCTTTTGCAGAGGACAAGAAGCCTTCAGTCGACTCCTTCACACATTAAGCACCCCCCACAGCCCAAATGGAATGATACAAATAAAAAAAAAAAGAAGAAATGTTAAAAATATTATACTTTTTTTTTGGACCAATAGTCGACTAACGGCACATTTTGGCCAATCATAGTCGACCATCCAAATCCCTAATATATATATTGTACACCTAAAATGGTACCGCTTCAAGTCAAAGTGCGACCTCTTTACACCTAAAGGGAGTACGGACAGCTCTGGTCCATCCTCTTCTGCTGTTGCTTGATCTATAGGTGTCTGTACCAACCAGTGCCCCCTCCCCTCTGTGACTCACAGCAGAGCTCCAGTGATTCCTCCGTGCTCCCGCCATGCGCCCCGTTGGCACCCCCTCCGATTAAATCGTATACGGGGGGGGGGGGGGGGGCCTGGACACCCCTTCCCCATCCCCTCCAATGAGCCCCGAGAGGCAGGGGCAGAGCCAGAACCGCTGACCCGCTCTCTCTCTCGTGAAGGCTGTTTACAGGATGGATGGGTGGCTCGGCGAGGCCATCGTTAGTGCCCGTTAGATGGGTGGCTTGGCGAGGCCATCGTTAGTGCCCGTTAGATGGGGGGCTTGGCGAGGCCATTGTTAGTGCCCGTTAGATGGGTGGCTTGGCGAGGCCATCGTTAGTGCCCGTTAGATGGGTGGCTTGGCGAGGCCATCGTTAGTGCCCGTTAGATGGGTGGCTTGGCGAGGCCATCGTTAGTGCCCGTTAGATGGGTGGCTTGGCGAGGCCATCGTTAGTGCCCGTTAGATGGGTGGCTTGGCGAGGCCATCATTAGTGCCCGTTAGATGGGTGGCTTGGCGAGGCCATGGTTAGTGCCCGTTAGATGGGTGGCTTGGCGAGGCCATGGTTAGTGCCCGTCAGATGGGTGGGTGGCTTGGCGAGGCCATGGTTAGTGCCCGTTAGATGGGTGGCTTGGCGAGGCCATGGTTAGTGCCCGTTAGATGGGTGGGTGGCTTGGCGAGGCCATCGTTAGTGCCCGTTAGAGGCACGGAGGAGGGTGAGGGGGTCAGTCCTGTGTGAAAACAGGGGAACACAGAGACACACTGTACCACGGTACGGTACGGAGACACGGTGCTTTGTGTCCGCGACCCCCCCCCCCCCCCCCCCCCCCTCATGCTTTCTCTACGGGCCCCGTGGCTCATCCCCTCTCTTCTGTCCTTCCCTTCCCCCCCTTCCCCTTGTTTCTCTCTCTCCTCTCTCCATCTCTCTCTCCATCTCTGTCTCTCCTCTCTCTCCCTCCCTCTCTCTCTCCATCTATCTCCATCTATCTCTATCTTTCTCTCTCTCTCTCTATCTCTCTCTCCCTCTCTCTCTCCATCTCTCTCTCTCTCCATCTCTTTCTCAATCTCCCTCTCTCTATCTCCTCTCGCTCTCTTTCTCTCTCTCTCCTCTCTCTCTCTCTCTATCTCTCTCTCTCTCTCTCCCTATTTCACTGTGTTGTTGTTTGTTGCCTTGTTGTCTCCTCGCTGGGATATTTCAGAGTCGATTTTTTTTCTTGTACAAATAATGAAAAGCAGAAAAAAAATAAAAAAGCCAATATCGAACATCCCTAGTTCAAACCCAAGGACCAGTGGCGGAAATAGGCAGCAGGAGTGAGCTGGAGACGGCCCGTCTTACTGTCCTCTACTATCGTGCCCTCTTCCTACTGTACTAACATGTATCTATCTACTGGGCACTCTAGTTTCAACACTTTGATGAACATTGTCACTCAGCTGATGGAGTTAAGTGTCCTTCCTGCTGACTCGTCGTGCAGAACTTGTAAGTCGCTTTGGATAAAAATGTAAATTTACACTACATGTAAATGTAATGTAAATGTAAAAGTGTCTTTTGAGCAAGGCACTGATCTCCCAAGAGGTCTAAAACTGTTGTTGTTCGGGGCAGGTCCTGGGGGGGCGGGATCGAACAGCAACTGACCTTTATGGATTAACCCTTTAACTGCCACACTACAGAAGGTTAACCCCTTTACTATCACACTACCGACGGTTGATGGTAAAGGGTTAACCTTCTGTAGTGTGGCAGTGAAAGGGTTAACCTGATGTTGTGTGGCAGTGAAAGGGTTTACCTTCTGTGTATTGTCGCAGTGAAAGGGTTAACCTTCTGTAGTGTGGTAGTGAAAGGGTTAAAGGAGAGATATCAAAAGCAGGTATACAATCTGAGACACACCAGTCCTGGAACAGTGAGTCAGACCTTCCCCAGACCCCATGGTTGAAATAATATATTTCTCTACAAAACGAATCACTCCTCCACCCAACCCAACTTAGATCTGTCCAACCTGTGTATCAAAAGTCCTTCTCTACGATGAGAGATAAACAGTCTTTGACGAGGACAAAGAAGTAAATCCATGTGATCTCGGTGTCTGCACTGTAGATACAGTATGAGGAAGCAGACTCCACCAGGGGAGAGAAAAAAACATTCTCAAATGTTTCCTAGTCAGTCAGAGACTATAGGGAGGTGTAGTCTGACGTCACTTTGGTACCGCCCGCGAGGTCCACCCGTATGGGGATTTATCATTGGGAAAATGGATTGTAACAATTCTGCCTCATGAACATTGGCAAGCTTTCCATTTTTGCACAAAATGAGTTCCCTTCTATCACTAACATTATTGTTTAAGCATCTTTGGTTGAAATAAAATTCGGCGATATTTTTTCTATGATTAATTGCAAATATTTTCATGTTGAGCTATAGATTGTGGATGAGAAAGGATTTAGAAATGAGCAATGGGGAAATACGTTGCACTTTTGCGAGGTGGACCGGCCAGAAGCAAACAGCAATGACGTAACCACTACACCTTCCTATACAGCTTGGTTTAGAATGGTGGGAACTCATTACCGAACGTCTTTGCTTCTGACTGACACCTAAAGGCCTGGAGCAAGTTCACTGGATTAAAATAACAGAATTAGGCTGGTCTTCATCCAACAACGGGCGCCATTAGTCAAAACACATCGGCCTGTCTCGTTACTGTACCCTCTGAGGCCTTGAGAGCCCTTCGAAAACCTTGAGTTCCTTAGAAAAGCCTGAGTAATCCTAACTGATTTGAAGGAGACAGAGGCGTAGACGCGTCTCCTATATGCCCCGGATATTTCTACTTCCTAATCCAGGCTTGTTCGTTTGACTTGACACTTCAAGGTTCCAGTGACTGCAGGCTCAGCCCGGCTCAGCCCACACTATCCTGGGTGAGATCGGTTCGTTATCCTGCAGCCCGGGGACCAGGATGGGGGGGGGGGGTCCGGATCGATGGGGCCTACAGCCCACCTAGCAATGGGACGTGCATCCAGTCAATAAAGCAGTAAGCTTTATGGAGCGTAGAGCTCAGAGGATGAGGCCATGGTAGCGGACAGATTTACTCTCCGTTTGGAATCCATTCCTCCGTAATGACTGTGTTCTTTTTCCTCCCGACTGTGAGTCTCCTAATTGGGGTTCGAATGTGGTGAGTGTTGGTGTTGATGTTGATGTATGTTCTCTAGCCGGTAGCCTCTTCTACCCTAAAGGAATCGTGTCCCTTATTGAGTTCCAGTAGTAGGCTTTGGTTTGTTTGTGAATAAATGGACGGAAATTGACGTTGATCGTTGTCGGATCGTTTGTCATAGAACTGGGGCGACAGTGGCTCAGGAGGTCGTCTGGCAATCCGAAGGTTCCCGGTTCGATTCCCGCTCCTCCCAGGCAGTTTGACGATGTGTCCTTGAGCAAGACACTTAACCCCTAATTGCTCCCGATGAGCAGGTTGGCACCTTGCATGGTCGCCTCCGCCGTCGGTGTGTGAATGTGTGAGTGAACGGGTCAAATGTGAGGAACAAATTGTAAAGCGCTTTGGATAAAAGCGCTATATAAAAAAGCAGCCATTTACCATTTACCAACTGCAAATGGATCCATATGTCCTGCTTGGTGCTGCTCTTGTCTTGTAAATGCTTTGGAGCTATTTTCAAATGGAGCTCATGAAATGCGTTGAGGGGATTGAAACAATAAATAGGGTGCTGTTTGTAATCCCTTTGTTATATATATACCCCACCCCCTCCAAGGCTTCCCATCATCAACTTGATTCCCGTTGCTTAACACATCCACCGCCGGAAACGCTTTAAAACGTTATTGCCCGCCATGCGTTGTCTGCCAAACCACGCTGTACAGCGATATTGAGATCATATTTAATTTTTCCGCCATGGCATTCATAATTCAGCCACCCAGCCGCTGGTGATACAGTGGGACTCTGCACAATATTGCAACTCCTCAATACCGCCGCCGGGTGGATGATCGGCCGAGTTACAACCGGAAGTGGCAATCGGTGCATCTGGGAAATCCGTCCGGCAGTCACATATTGTTGCGGGACTATAGACGCACACTGGCGTGCATATGGATCGCTGCCATAACTCAATAATCGATATGATTTGGGCATTTATTGCGCCATACAAACCGGAAATGGATCTAGGAGATCGACGTCAAATAAGTGGGATCTTTTTCCTCCAGTCTCATCGGCGAACGGTAAGAGGACGCTGACGTCATTTTCAGCCCAATTGTCTATTCATTTCACTGCAAACCGATCTGATCAATATATCACCCATACTACATAAAGCATTTACTGACGATCACGGAATTATAAACGACCCCCCCCCCCTTTCATCCGTGCATGATGACGCATAACGTATACGATCATGTACAGTTGCATTTTTTAATATAGCGTGTCTAGGGAATAGACTGCAATCGATAATCTATATATGCGTTTAGGCCTATAGCTCACGTTCTATCAATTACTGCAGAAAACGATAAAAACATAATTGTATGCTAGAAGGTATTTTTGTATGAATATATGAATGAAAAAGTATAACGTTCCTACATCCTGAACGATAGATAATCGATGTTGAATGGGCCATAGTAATGTCAATTTAGCAATACAATTTAAAAAGTTATAGCCCTGCAAAGAAGGTGAACATCTCCATAGTTCACGTTTCTTTAATAGTTGTCATACAGAAGTACAGAATACTTTTATACAAAATGCTTCTTACTGTTACGCTCCAGAGACTGTGCAAGACAAGATAAGTATGAAATAAAATAACATAGTATAGCATGTAAATTAGAAGTAAAAAATGAGGTCACAGTGTTCAGTATAGACATATGTACAATGTTCGATGCAGAATAGACGTAACTGAGTTACCATATAATATACAATATACTATGCAGTGTACTAATATACAATACTATATAGTGCAAGGCAGAAATGGGATGAGGTGCAATTTAGGTACAATTTACAGTAGGTGTACGAGTTGTAGTGCAAATCCTTTGTCAATAAATATAAAGTGTGTTTGTGTGATCTAAAGTGTGGAGAGTGGGTGCTGCAGTGTGTTGTTTGTTTAAGTGAGTGTGTGCGTGTGGGTGTGTGTGCTGTGTGCATTTGATGGTTGTTGTATAGTGTTTATTGTTCGTTTAGCAGCCTGATGGCCTGGGGATAGAAGCTTCTTCTGAGTCTTTCTGTGCTCGCCTTGAGACTCCGGTAACGCTTGCCTGACCGCAGCAGTTCAAAGAGGCAGTTGTTCGGGTGGCTGGAGTCCTTAATGATTCTCTTAGCCTTGCCCCTGCACCGCTTGTTGTAAATGTTCTGGAGGGTGGGAAGCCCCCCTCCAATTGTGCGTTCGGCTGAACGTGTCACTCTTTGTAGTCTGCTTCGGTCTTGTGCAGTGCTATTCCCAAACCAGGAGGTGCTGTTGCCAGTCAGGATGCTCTCTATTGTACATGAGTAGAAGTTCTTAAGGATCTTCTGACTGACTTGGAACTTCCTTAGGCGCCTGAGGAAGTAGAGGCGTTGTCGTGCCTTCTTCACAACACTGTCAATGTGTGTGGTCCATGTCAAGTCCTCGGATATGTGGGCTCCGAGGTACTTGAAACTGTTCACTCTCTCAACCGGTGCCCCGTCGATGCTGAGGGGGCTGTAGTCCTTGACCCCCGACCTCCTGAAGTCCATAATCATCTCTTTTGTTTTGCTGACGTTCAGGGAGAGGCAGTTCTCCTGACACCACTGTGACAGATTCTCTACCTCTTCCAGGTAGGCCCTCTCGTCGTTGGCAGAGATCAGGCCCACCACTACTGTGTCATCAGCAAATTTGATGATTGTGTTGTTGTTCCGCTGTGCCACGCAGTCATGTGTGTACAGGGAGTAGAGGAGGGGGCTCAGAACACAGCCCTGGGGGGCCCCTATGTTGAGCGGGATGGACGAGGAGGTGCAGTTGCCTGCTCTTACCACCTGGGGTCTGCCCGTCAGGAAGTCCAAGGCTTAGAGTGGTGGCAGACTGGCTATATTGATGGATATAAGTCATGGCAGGGAATGTGTTAAAGGTCCCCTCCACTCTGTCCACTTTTGTCTACAGTTAAGGCATGACTTTGACGATACAGATTACTGTTATTGTGCAGAACTTGACACCAGAGTGTCCTTTTCTTCTACTGGATGGGGGGGGCTTCTCTGTACTGCCTGTGTGTGACGCACCTAATCCTGCAAACCCATCACACGGTTGCTATCACTCAGCTGGTCACGCTGCCATCCAGGAAATGCCAACTGCTAAAGGTGAAGAACGCTATAACATGAAACTCGTGTTATTATAAGTTGATACATCTAGTGATCTACTGTATGCATGAAAACAATGGGTTCTTTTTCTCAGCAAATCTCTTGGTTATATAACAAGATTGTGTGAGCTAAGAAATGTTGTGTTTGGGTGAAACACATTTTTGGAAAACTGTTTTGGGTGGAAAAAGAGAAAGCTATACGCGTTCAACAACCAGGAGCCATTGTGACTAGGGTTGCACGATGCAACGATACTAGAAAGGTATCGCGATAGGGGCGGTTAGGTGGCCGAGCGGAGATTGCGTTCGTCACCAACCCCGGAGCTGTGAGCTGGATTCGCCTGTTCGAATCCAGCTCACAGCTCCGGGGTTGTCACCAGCTTGGCTGGCCGTCTGCACTAATACAATTGGCTGTATTAGAGGGTGGGAGAAGCTGGCGGGGTGGGTCCGGGTCGTTGTAAACAGCGACTCCTACAGTTCAGTCGGGGCGCCTGCTAAGCGCGGATAGGACTTGAGGGGGATAGTGTGGTCCTCCCACACGCTACGCCCTCTCAATGAGAATCCGCGCTGCCAGGTGAAAAGAAGCGGTGATTGGCTGGACGTGTGTCGGAGGAAGCACGTGGTAGCCTCCACTCTCCCAGATGATCTGACTGTGGGGGGTAAGTGCGCAGCGACCAGGAAGGGACTGGGAATTGGCATACGACTAACATTGGGATGGGAGAAAATCGGAGGAAAATGGAGGGGGAAAAAGATCAAAAAAATTAAAAAAAAGTATCGCGATACCCAGCCATTAAAAACGGTCCAATACTCTAAATCAGTGGTTATCAACTGGTGGGTTGCGGGGCCATTTTGAGTGGGTCGCGGATGTGTGCAAAACATTATTTTTTTTATTTTTTTAATGCTGCACTTTTAATTTGAAGGACATACGTTTCCCATGACGCAGCGCGCATGCAGTAGCTGTTTGCTGCCATTGATTCGAGTAAACATGGTGAAACACAAATACGACACCGACTATTAAATATGGGTTTTCTTAGATTGAGGACAAAAGAGAGGGACCAAAACCCCAGTGTGTTGTGTGCAGTGAAGTGCTAGCACATGGAAGCATGAAGTGTGTTGTGTTGTTCAGTATCCCCTGATAGGGTAATCTAATCTCTGCTACAGTTTAATTTAGATTCTTGAAACTTGATGAGCATCACCAGTTTAACACTTTGAGTGCCAGCAGGGGGCGTACGATTTAGCGCTTGAGTGCCGGCGCTGTAGTCAATGGGAGGGCGAGCACATTTGCGAACGCATAAACTATATCTTAAATTATGTGTCTAATACGCCCGTCGCTTATCAATGACTTGTTTGCAGTCAACATTGTCGAAACGGATTGTTTTTTAATCAGTACATTTCCGTTTTATACCATTTTGAAAAACACTAGTTTTTTTAAACTTCCAGAAAAAAAGGTGATTCTGCAGGAATCGCGCTTTAGTGGAATACACAAAACACGTTGTCATTTTTCGGCCTATTTATGAATAGTTTTCAAATAAACGCTCGATTATCGATAGCATATGTGTACTTATGCACGCTAGAGAAGCGGGCTGAAAAATCTATTATCTTATTTCCTGATCAGCACACACACACTCACAGCCACACACACACATATGGGACACGCTGAGATATAGGTGAAAAAAACTCTGATTATCCCAAGACTGGTAAAATAGATTCCTTACCTCAGATCAGATGTCCTCCAAAAAGATTATTGCAATTCCTGATCACCATTCCAAATATCGATCGCATTTATTGATCCAATGCTGGGTACTGGAAACACATATTCCACATTGTTCTGCGGCTCGGCAATGAATGGGATCGTCTCTGGTTACATGCCTGACAAGTAAAATGTGGATTCCGGACTCTTTTTTTCCCATCCATTTCATTCAGTCCAATCCAATGGGTGCAATACCATCCGGAGAGACGATAGGGGGCGGTATTTTCCCTGTTCGAGCTAGGGCTGTCGCGGTATGACATTTTCTCACCACGGTTGTGTGTGTGGCTAATCACTGCGGGATGCGGTGGTATCGCACTTCTATTAAAAAAAAATTTAAATCTTTTTTTTTATTATCTTTTTTTTATGCCTGTATATATTTTTTTATTATTAACACTTTCAGTGCCCAGCAGGGGGCGCACATTTAGTGCTTGAATGCCCACCATCCACTTCAATGTTAGCATTAATATCGCCTAATCTATGTTTTAAATTATGGCTATGTGTCTAATCTGCCCGTCGCTTATCAATGACTCATTTTCCAGTCAACATTGTCGAAGCGGATTGTTTTTTTATCGGTTCCTTTTCCGTTTTATAGCATTTTGAAAAGCCCTCGTTTTCAAGGGGGAAAAAATTATCCGTGATAAACGCCCTGTACTGTAATATTCTAGAACGTTGTCATTTTTCGGCCTATTTATGAATCGTTTTCAAATAAATGCTAGATTATCAATAGTATATGTGTACGTATGCACGCTCGTGCCGCGAGCTGAAAATCGATTCTCTTAGTTCCTGATCGCTCGCACAGTCAAACAGCCATATCACATATAGGGGAAAAGCTTATATCTCCGTGAAAACAGGTCTGATTATCCTAAGACTGGTAAAATAGATTCCTTACCTGAGATCAGATGGTATCCAAATGGATTATTCCAATTCCTGATCGCCATTCCAAAAATCAATCCTTTTATTGATCCAACGCGTATACTGTAAAACACATATTACACGCTGTGCTGAGGGTCCACAATGAATCTGATCGGCTCCGGTTACATGCGTGAGAAGTAAAATATGGATTCCGGAGTTTTTTTTTCTCATCCATTTTCATTGAGTCCAATCCAAAAGGGTGCATTACCATCTGGGAGACGATAGGGGGCGCTTTTTCACATCTGAGCGCCTGGCGGGGCAGGTTTACCAACGGTAGACTCGGTTGATGAAATATGAATTCAGATCGCTAATAAAAAAAATTAAATGAGAATTCTCGTGATGGGCATTCAGGGGGCGGGCTGATAACCCGAGATATCTCGTGATGGGCATTCAAAGTGTTAAGACATGCGAGTTTACCCGTGATCGTGATTAGAAATAAATTCTAAGGTCGTAGGAGTCCCGAAACTATTTTAAACATGTTTGATAATCTATCCATTTGTCCCTCAACGTTCTGAAATGTGATAACAGTAGATTAGGGTGTTTCCTGCTCCTTTAAGAGCGATGCGTTGTGGGATATATGCCCTTCTCCTTACTTAAAACTAACGTTATTTGAGCGAACATTTAACGTTAATATAACACTATTTTAACGTTAGTGAATGTGAATGCACATACATAGCTAGTTAAATATCACAACTTGTGTCATCATTGTTCATCATTGGGGGAAACTAAGTGCTGCCTCTCTCCGCCACACTCGGGACCACACCAACGTAGTTAGCATATACAGTAGCTAACTGGACCACGCCAACATAGCTAGCACATACAGTAGCTAACTGGACCACGCCAACGTAGTTAGCATATACTGTAGCTAACTGGACCACGCCAACGTAGCTAGCATATACAGTAGCTAACTGGACCATGCCAACGTAGTTAGCATATACAGTAGCTAACTGGACCACGCCAACGTAGTTAGCATATACAGTAGCTAACTGGACCACGCCAACGTAGCTAGCATATACAGTAGCTAACTGGACCACGCCAACGTAGCTAGCATATACAGTAGCTAACTGGACCACGCCAACGTAGCTAGCATATACAGTAGCTAACTGGACCACGCCAACGTAGCTAGCATATACAGTAGCTAACTGGACCACGCCAACGTAGCTAGCATATACAGTAGCTAACTGGACTAGTTATAACAAGCACGTTACATGACCGGCACTTCGGCCCTGGAGTGTTAGGAGAACGTTCCCCTGTACTCTACTGCGGTTCAGATTAATACAGGAAAAGGTATACATTGGGGGCTCGAGTCCGGGATATGAAAATAAATCCTGATTTCATCTGTGAGTTGTAAACTGTATGGAAACGTGAAGTTAGCTCATGCTACTGGAAAACGGACGCCTCGTCATTAAATGAAGTTTAAAATGATCACGCCCCTTTTATTTTACCCGCGGTTGTCTGTTCTACATAACTAGAGATTGTATAGTATAGCATTGTATAGCAGTGTACATAGGACCCAGTGCCTCATCCGTAGCTAACAGTGTATTGACTATCACAGGACCTAGCATGTCTTACCATGCTTTTGTAAAACTCATGTACATATACCTGATATGTCTTACTCTTATTACTTGTATTATTGCACAAATGTCACATTCTCATCCAATTGGATTCTATTATTGTATTATGCTCAACCGTTGCGGGCAAGACCCCCCGCATTTCACTGTATACTTGTATGCCGTGACAAATAAAACTCTTGACTTGACTTGATCCAGCGGGTCACTTGACACACCGCAGGATTGCGTCAGCCCTAGTTCGAGCTCAGATAGATCCCCACTGGTAACGTGAGGCTAGATTGATGAAAAATGAATGGAAATCGATAATCAAAAAAATAACGATTACTTGGCACTCAACGCATGGCATGAACTAACGAGATTTCTGGTGGCTGGCACTCAAAGTGTTAAACTTGTTTAAAAAGCATATATGTCTGTAATTCAAGATAAGTCTGCCTTTTTAATTAATACAATAAAAGTCTGCCTTTTTATTTCATATTTCATACTGTTCTATTTAGATTCTTGAATCATGATGAGCATCACCAGTTTAAACTGGTTTAAAAAGCATATTATGCCTGTAATTCAAGATAAATCTGCCTTCTGTAGTTCTCTGTAGCTCACTTGGTAAAGCATGGCACTAACAATGCTGAGGTTGTGGGTTCGATCCCATGGGACTACATATACTGAAAAATCGATGCACTCATGTACTGTACGTTGCTATGGATAAAAGTGTCTGCTAAGAAGCATATATTTTCTTCTTTTTTTTTTAGCCCTAGTTGCACTTTTGTTGCACTTTTTTATTAGTTTATTTTAACAATGCATGAAGGATTGTGTATTACTGGACAATTATTTTGTGAAATAAATCAAAGTGGTTAAAAAATGTGGATCGCGACTTAATGACTAAGGAGAATTGTGGGTCCTGAGGCGAGACCAGTTGAGAACCACTGCTCTAAATTGTATTAGTATCACCCCCCCCCCCCTTTCTCTCTCTAGCTCAGCAGCTGTAACATAACATAACAGCGTCAAAATATTATCATTATTTTATAAGAAAGATATTTTAGGTTATTGCCGTGGTATCGTTTCAGAACCAGTATTGTGACACTTAGGCTGATATTGGTATCGAAGTCAACATTTTGGTATCTTGACCACACTAATTGTGACCTCATCGTTACTTAGTATGTTCGGTTCTCAAAATGCCCGCCTCATTATGTGATATTGCACACCTGGAAGGGTTAAATAGTTTCTGTCACTGCGTGTTACACCCCGGCCTCACCCCCTACCTCGCCTGGTCGGATGGGGTTAATAATGATATATAGAAGATCTGCTGAGTTGCATCCTTCCTGGTCCTGCGGGAAATGCAGTATGAATGGAATCTGCCCACTCAGGATATCTTGTTCCTGTAGAACAGGGCTATTCAACTGGCGGCCCGTGGGATGATTCTGACCGGCCCGCCAAACATTACATGATAATAATTTTTTATTTTTATTTTTTCATGTCAACGTTCACATGCACAATTGAGCCAAAAGTCACTAAATTAATGACAGATTTCATTGATAAATTGAGGGAAAACTTTGCAAGTCGATTTACTGAATTTGACATGTCCAGAGAATTGATGCATTTTGTGAGCAACCCACTTGCCAATGTAGCTGCTATTTCCACAAAAGGACAAGAGTTCCTTGCATCACTTCACATTGATGAAGGTCTCCTGCAACTTGAAATAATTGACATGCAAGCATCATCTGCTCTGAAGCAGGCACTTGAGAATGAATCCACCACAACATTTTGGATAAAGTGTATTCATGTCAACACATTCCCCAAAATAAAAACGCTGGCAATATCTGTGCTAACAATGTTTGGCTCAACATACACCTGTGAATCCAGTTTCTCTCACATGAATGCCATTAAAACAAGCAACCGTGCCTCCTTGACAAATGAGCATTTGCATCACTGTTTGCGGGTAGCCCTCACTTCCTATGAACCCTCTTTCTCTGCCATTGCCCAGTCAAAGAAGTGCAATCTCTCTCATTAGATGTGTGTATGTAGGCTAGGCCTGTCTGCCCCTCCCCCCCCCCTGATGTTTGAGAGTTAAGAGTGGACAATAAGTGCTAATAAGATGCTGTGATTTGCTGTTGTTGCACAGACATGAAGCACTTTTTCATAAGCTCAGCTGCACTATAAATGTGTTTTTTTGTTCAAGTGTTGATGTTAGAATGTTCAGATGCACATCATGCACTTGTTTGTTTTTTATTTTATTTTTATATTGAAATGTTGAAGAGGAGATGTAGCAGTTGTTGCACAGTCATAAATGAAGCACTTTTTGCAGGAGATGTTGCAGATGTGGCACATAAATGAAGCACTTTTTTTGAAAAGTATACTACTTTTGCAATGTAGTTAAATAAAAGTTGTGAAAATGTGGTTGCGTGTTGTGTCAAGTGTCCATATATTCATAGCACGGGGAGGCGCCGTGGCAGTCCGGCCCCTGGCCCCTTGGGTTTCTGACAATGTGGCCCCCTGAACAATTTAGTTGAATAGCCCTGCTGTAGAATGTGTCAACGTGACTACATTTACCAGCAGTCCCGTCACCTGTTCTTCTTCTCTGGGCCAAAGAAAGTAGAGAAAATTATTTAGCTGCTTTCTCTTTTTATTCTTTTGCTCTTTGATTGATCATTTCTGTTGTCTAAACCTCTTGACAAACCAATTACCTGTCTTAACCCTTTCACTACCACACTACAGAAGGCTAACCTTTCACTACCACACTACAGAGGGTTAACCCTTTCACTACCACACTACAGAAGGTTAACCTTTCACTACCACACTACAGACTGTTAACCTTTCACTACCACACTACAGAAGGTTAACCTTTCACTACCACACTACAGAAGGTTAACCCTTTCACTACCACACTACAGAAGGTTAACCTTTCACTACCACACTACAGAAGGTTAACCCTTTCACTACCACACTACAGAAGGTTAACCTTTCACTACCACACTACAGAAGGTTAACCCTTTCACTACCACACTACAGAAGGTTAACCTTTCACTACCACACTACAGAAGGTTAACCTTTCACTACCACACTACAGAAGGTTAACCGTCTGTAGTGTGGTTGTGTGGATTAACCCTTTGTCATGTAGCAGTGAAAGGGTTAACCTTCTGTATTGTCGCAGTGAAAGGGTTAACCCTTTGGTAGTCTCCCCATTTTTCTATTTTTTCTCCCATCCCAATTTCGTATTATCCAATTCTACCCTCCCCTGTCTCGAACGTTGTTAGACCATGCCTCCCACTGGTCGGCTGCAATGTGGACCAAGCCTTGCATCACGTGTCCCCTCCGGTACACGAGGAGGCAGCTGTCGCATCTTTTCACCTGTACAGCGCGATCTCTCAGTGGCGAGGAGTAACGCGTGGGAGGCTCACGCTGCCCCCGTTGCGTCCTGATTCTGCTGTACAGGCGCACCAACCGACCTGTAGGAGTCGCTGTCCACAACGTCCAATCCCCACCCACCGGCTTTCCCACCCACTAATACTGCCAATTGTATTAGTATGAACGACCAGCCAAGCCGGAAGCAACGCCGAGAGCTGGGCTCGAACCCAGCATCTCCTGCGTTTAGTGGCGAGCGCCTTGCCCACTGCGCCACTTAGCCGCCCAAAGGGTTAACCTTCTGTAGTGTGATAGTGAAAGGGTTAAAGGAACACGCCAACATCATGGGAAATGCTCTTTACCGTCTTCTCCAGAGTCAGACAAGAAGATGGATACCAGTTTCCTCTGAGTTCAGTAGAAGGCTATCCAGCTGCAAGCTAACCTAGCTTAGCACAAATTAATGGAAGTGGATACGAACCACAAGCCTAGCTTAAAACAGTTTTTTGTCCAATAGCTAGGCTAGTGGTCCGTATCCGCTTCCATTCATTTGTGCTAGCTAGGCCAGCTTGCAGCTGGATAGCTTTTTACTGAATGCACAGAGAGGGAATTGGATCTGTCTTCTTGTCTGACTCTGGAGAAGACTGTAAGTGCATTTCCCACAATGTTGACATGTTCCTTTAAGATTCATATTCAGACAACAAACCCAATCCTTTTGTATAACAGGTCTTGCAAAGGGCACAGAGAAGAGAGTCATGAATAATTTCTCCACTGATATTTCCCCTGTCATTGTTAAGATGCTCTCAAGCAAACCATTCAATTAATATTTAAATACTAATGATCAAGGTTCTATTGCAGTTGGAAAGAAATAAGAAATAACAGTCCCATGTTCCCATTACCAGTAAACTGATCCTCCTCACTAGGGCTGACCTTCTAATTTGAAGCTTCGGGGCCGAGATTCGATTTTTTAATTCGAAGCTTCAAGATTCAAATAAATAAAAGATTATAAATCTTTTATTTTATTATTATCTTTAATGAATTTATTTATGTTGTGGGACTTGTACAGCACTTTGTTCAACTTTGTCAGTGCTTTAAAGTTTAAACCTTTTTAAATCTTAGACAAACAAAACACTTTGCTTTCATGAAATATTGTAAGCCGTCATTTGAGGCTTTATAAAAGCAGCACAATGAACACAAATCTGTCAGTGCCGAGTCCGACCCTTTTTCTTTTATAATCGAATTTTATTTTCATATTCGAATCCCATGCCCATCGAACGACGCTTCGAAGTATTTAAGACAGCCCTACTCCTCACGCAGTTTCCTGATCTCGGTTTGTTCCGTGACAGGGGTTTGGACCTTTCCACTTGCCAAGGGGGGGGGGGGGGGGGCCTGCAATCTAGAAAAGAGCAGGATTTCCTCTCTGCGACGGTCATGCCCTGACTCAGCAGTTTCAACATCTTTATCACTTAAACATCATGGCTGTCAAAGAACACCTACCCCAACCTCCTCCAATGTACAGTTTCTACGTCAAATGTATATACTCCCTTTTCTTGACTCCTTCTGTATCACAAACAGTACTGTATTTGCAAATCTGGTATGTCATAAATGTATAGATGTAGCAGTACTGACTATCTGTATGTCATGTATGTCATATATGTCTATATGAATTGAAAATGGGGGACCCTGATGTAAACAAGACGAAAGTCTTTCTCTGGTCTGCATCCCCTTAACAATTGTGTGTATTGAGCCGTACTGTACTGTACCCATTCTGCAATCTGTTAAATAAAGTTTTCATTCATTCATTCATTCATTCCTAACGGGGAACATTGAATGTTGTTACTCTGTGATCACATGATGATGGCTATACTGTAAGCCAGGTTTGACAAGTCAGTCAAATGAAGAAGTCGATACTAATTATAGATGTGTGGAGTCGGCACTGCAGCGGTAAGACTATCGCTAGACACGTTGAAATGAACACCTCATGATAAGAGCATGGAAGGAGCTATATCTATAAAGGAACACTTTGGGAAATACACTAAGCTAGCTTTGCCATCTGGATGCAGTAGGGAGCAGCTAGCCTAGCTTAGCACGAGGACTGGAGGCAGTAGGAAGCAGCTAGCCTAGCTTAGCACGAGGACTGGAGGCAGTAGGGAGCAGCTAGCCTAGCTTAGCACGAGGACTGGAGGCAGTAGGGAGCAGCTAGCCTAGCTTAGCACGAAGGACTGGAGGCAGTAGGGAGCAGCTAGCCTAGCTTAGCACGAGGACTGGAGGCAGTAGGGAGCAGCTAGCCTAGCTTAGCACGAGGACTGGAGGCAGTAGGGAGCAGCTAGCCTAGCTTAGCACGAGGACTGGAGGCAGTAGGGAGCAGCTAGCCTAGCTTAG
Organism: Notolepis coatsorum; assembly: GCF_963971535.1. Lineage (NCBI taxonomy): Eukaryota > Metazoa > Chordata > Actinopteri > Aulopiformes > Paralepididae > Notolepis > Notolepis coatsorum. The sequence continues at coordinate 13,810 of NW_028169389.1, read as the reverse complement.
CACGAGGACTGGAGGCAGTAGGGAGCAGCTAGCCTAGCTTAGCACGAGGACTGGAGGCAGTAGGGAGCAGCTAGCCTAGCTTAGCACGAGGACTGGAGGCAGTAGGGAGCAGCTAGCCTAGCTTAGCACGAGGACTGGAGGCAGTAGGGAGCAGCTAGCCTAGCTTAGCACGAGGACTGGAGGCAGTAGGGAGCAGCTAGCCTAGCTTAGCACGAGGACTGGAGGCAGTAGGAAGCAGCTAGCCTAGCTTAGCACGAGGACTGGAGGCAGTAGGAAGCAGCTAGCCTAGCTTAGCACGAGGACTGGAGGCAGTAGGGAGCAGCTAGCCTAGCTTAGCACGAGGACTGGAGGCAGTAGGGAGCAGCTAGCCTAGCTTAGCACGAGGACTGGGGGCAGTAGGGAGCAGCTAGCCTAGCTTAGCACGAGGACTGGAGGCAGTAGGGAGCAGCTAGCCTAGCTTAGCACGAGGACTGGAGGCAGTAGGGAGCAGCTAGCCTAGCTTAGCACGAGGACTGGAGGCAGTAGGGAGCAGCTAGCCTAGCTTAGCACGAGGACTGGAGGCAGTAGGGAGCAGCTAGCCTAGCTTAGCACGAGGACTGGAGGCAGTAGGGAGCAGCTAGCCTAGCTTAGCACGAGGACTGGAGGCAGTAGGAAGCAGCTAGCCTAGCTTAGCACGAGGACTGGAGGCAGTAGGGAGCAGCTAGCCTAGCTTAGCACGAGGACTGGAGGCAGTAGGGAGCAGCTAGCCTAGCTTAGCACGAGGACTGGAGGCAGTAGGGAGCAGCTAGCCTAGCTTAGCACGAGGACTGGAGGCAGTAGGGAGCAGCTAGCCTAGCTTAGCACGAGGACTGGAGGCAGTAGGAAGCAGCTAGCCTAGCTTAGCACGAGGGCTGGAGGCAGTAGGGAGCAGCTAGCCTAGCTTAGCACGAGGACTGGAGGCAGTAGGAAGCAGCTAGCCTAGCTTAGCACGAGGACTGGAGGCAGTAGGAAGCAGCTAGCCTAGCTTAGCACGAGGGCTGGAGGCAGTAGGGAGCAGCTAGCCTAGCTTAGCACGAGGACTGGAGGCAGTAGGAAGCAGCTAGCCTAGCTTAGCACGAGGACTGGAGGCAGTAGGAAGCAGCTAGCCTAGCTTAGCACGAGGACTGGAGGCAGTAGGGAGCAGCTAGCCTAGCTTAGCACGAGGACTGGAGGCAGTAGGAAGCAGCTAGCCTAGCTTAGCACGAGGACTGGAGGCAGTAGGGAGCAGCTAGCCTAGCTTAGCACGAGGACTGGAGGCAGTAGGGAGCAGCTAGCCTAGCTTAGCACGAGGACTGGAGGCAGTAGGGAGCAGCTAGCCTAGCTTAGCACGAGGGCTGGAGGCAGTAGGGAGCAGCTAGCCTAGCTTAGCACGAGGACTGGAGGCAGTAGGGAGCAGCTAGCCTAGCTTAGCACGAGGACTGGAGGCAGTAGGGAGCAGCTAGCCTAGCTTAGCACGAGGACTGGAGGCAGTAGGGAGCAGCTAGCCTAGCTTAGCACGAGGACTGGAGGCAGTAGGGAGCAGCTAGCCTAGCTTAGCACGAGGACTGGAGGCAGTAGGAAGCAGCTAGCCTAGCTTAGCACGAGGACTGGAGGCAGTAGGGAGCAGCTAGCCTAGCTTAGCACGAGGACTGGAGGCAGTAGGGAGCAGCTAGCCTAGCTTAGCACGAGGACTGGAGGCAGTAGGGAGCAGCTAGCCTAGCTTAGCACGAGGACTGGAGGCAGTAGGGAGCAGCTAGCCTAGCTTAGCACGAGGACTGGAGGCAGTAGGGAGCAGCTAGCCTAGCTTAGCACGAGGACTGGAGGCAGTAGGAAGCAGCTAGCCTAGCTTAGCACGAGGACTGGAGGCAGTAGGAAGCAGCTAGCCTAGCTTAGCACGAGGACTGGAGGCAGTAGGAAGCAGCTAGCCTAGCTTAGCACGAGGGCTGGAGGCAGTAGGGAGCAGCTAGCCTAGCTTAGCACGAGGACTGGAGGCAGTAGGGAGCAGCTAGCCTAGCTTAGCACGAGGACTGGAGGCAGTAGGGAGCAGCTAGCCTAGCTTAGCACGAGGACTGGAGGCAGTAGGAAGCAGCTAGCCTAGCTCTGTCAAAAGTGAAGAAATACAACTTCCAATGGCTCTAAAATGTACACACTAGTGTATTTCCCAAAATGTTGGAAGTGTGGAGTCCGTGTGGAGTAGGTGTTCCTCTCTCGCATGACTTGTATTTCCATATCTAAAGCCACTGCTTTACTATTCCATATGCCGTAGATATCTAGAGGTATATTGTAGGGATGTCCGATATTATCGGCCGATATCGGCAGTAAAATGTGATATCGGAAAATATCGGTATCGAAAAAAAAACAATTTTTTTTTTTTTTTTTTTTTTTTTACATTTATTTAACCTTTATTTACCCAGGCAAGCAAGTAAGAACCAATTCTTATTTTATTTATTGTCAAAAGTATGCATGTTGGTTTAATTCAACAACAAGAGATATGTAATGTTAATTTTTACTTTTTTAATTATCATATTTTGCACAGATAATGCTTACATTTAGAAAGCCTTTTGAATGCATCCAGTGAAATTATTAATTACCTGAAATTATTAAGTTTTTTTGGGGGGAAACCCTGCATATATCGGTATCGGTATCGGTATCGAAATTAAGAGTTGGACAATATCGGAATATCGGTATCGGTAAAAAAGCCAATATCGAGCATCCCTAGTATATTGTTACCGCTCTGTACTAACGGTGCGCTGGCTCACGATCCTCCACAATAGCCCACGGCTGCGGTCACACACATCTGTATTCAATCTTACAGTTTTAGGGCGATTTATCCTAAAAATAACATTGTGTCATCATGAATTATTATTATTCCAGTGTCTGCGGTCAAATGAGAGGGCCGTTAAAATGAAATGTGGTGTGTCCTCTCACATAATGCACGCAGAGAACTCACACTGAAAGAAATTAGGAGCTCATTACGGCGACGTGCGCAGATCTCATCACGGCGAGTAAATTGCAGCCCCTCCCCAAAAGAAAACAATAGGTTTTTATTACTTAGCATATTATTATCGTTTTTTGACATTATTGGCACGTCTGTTGTGGGCGTCGCCACAGGGCAGCCACTGTTATTCAGCGTCTGAGTGCGCGCGCCCCCCCCCCCCCCCCCCCCCCCCCCGATCCGAGATGGAAAATGCATGACGGAGTGAGTGAGGCTCTAGGAGAGGCTGCCCGTCCGCACCATGCCAACACAAACAAGCAGCTTAGTGCAGACGGCCGAGCCCCGGGAGGCGCTCCCAGGGGGGGGGGGGTTCAATGGGCTCAGTGTCTCCACCCCGGGCGCACGATGCCACACAGGCACACAGTTGGCATGGTGGGCAGGGAAGGGGGCGGGTGGGCAGAGCACAGGAGGCCGGGGGGTGGGGGTGTGCGGCTGCTGGAGGGACAGACAGACAGGACGAGTGATTAGACAGCTGTGTTTGGAGACGTGAGTCAGGACGGAATGTGAGCCTGGCTGCTGCTGTATGTGGAGCACGGGGGGGGGGGGGGGGGGGGGTGAAGACGTCTCCATTACTCTGAATCGGCATCAGAAAGGTCTTTATTGCTAAGTAGTTTTCACATGCATTCTACCTCACTGGTACTCATTTGACTCTGTATTGTATATTGTATGTATGTATATTGACTTTACCTACTTTTTACTTCTTACATTTTTTACTTACTCTCTCTTTACTGTATGCAGCACACTCTCAGGGGCTCGTCAGAAACAAGCTTTTCATTATAAAATATCCTGTATTTTGTTCTGACAAATAATAAACAAACACAAAAACAAACAAACAAACATACAAGGAATTTGATTTGGTTTGTTTTTTGGTGCGACATTGACCGCCAGACAAATTATGGTAGAATACAAAAATTAAAAAGGTGGAATCAAATCAAATGGAATATTTAAACTAAATGAACATAGAAGCACAATAGAATAGAATAGAATTATGGCGGCTACGTGGCGTAGTGGGCAAGGCGCTCGCCACGAATGCGGAGACGCTGGGCTCGCCTGTTCATTGCTTTCAGTTTAGCTGGTCGTTCATACTAATACACATTGGCCGTATTACGGGGAGGGAAAACTGAAGGGTGGGGATCGAACGTTGTGAACAAGCGACTCCTACAGGTCGGTTGGTGCGCCTGCGCAGTAGAATCAGGAAGTGTCGGGGGCAGCGTGAGCCTCCCACGCGTTACTCCTCGCCACTGAGAGATCGAGCTGCGCAGGTGAAAAGATGCGACTGCTGTTACCTCGAGTACCGGAGGGGACTTGTGCTATGTATGACTTAGTCCACATTGCAGTCGGCTTGTGGGAGGCAAGAAACAGCGTTTGTGACAGGGGAGGGTTGAATTGGATGATACGAAATTGGGATGGGAGAAAATATAGAAAATGGGAGAAAAGGTGGATAAAAAAAAAGAATAGAATAGAATTATAAAATACAAAATAGGAATAGGCCAGGGGGCTGTACAACTGGGCACAGTGTGGTCAAGTATATATACACTGATTAGAATAAAAATAACAATACAGTGTTGAATATTTACAGGATTGAATGTTTAGCAGGGCTGTGCAATTGAGCGGCTAATGTGCAAAAAGTATGAACACTGAAGTATGAACAAGTGTTCCTACTTGTACGTCTCTTCGTGTCCCTTTTTGGATTTGACCATTTCACTACCACACTACAGAAGGTCAACCCTTCACTATTCACACTACAGACGGTTAACCGTGAAAGGGTTAACCGTTTGGTAGTGCGGCAGTGAAAGGGTTAAAGGTAGAATCTGTAACAGTGGGGGAAAACTACGCCCTCTATGGGATTTTTATAATTATTACAACAACAACATGGTTTGTTGTCAGGCGGAACCAGGTGTGGAGCCCCCTGGACACGCCTCCCCCTTCCATGACCTCATCGTAGTTCAAGTTCAGCTTTATTGCCATGATGTGTATTACAATTACAGTGAGGTACTTGTGCCCCGGCTCTCTCTGCCTCAACACAAAGGACACCTTTGTCAACACCCCCCCCCCCCCCCCCCCCCCCAAAAAAAACCTCTACGGACCTACATAGACCTATAATGGCATATATATTATACATATTCATTGAAAACACAATTTTTTTTCAGCAAATCATTATTGTACTGTCAGAACAGTGTTATATCATTATTGTGCTGTCAGAACAGTGTTATGTTATATCATTATTGTGCTGTCAGAACAGTGTTATATCATTATTGTGCTGTCAGAACAGTGTTATGTTATATCATTATTGTGCCGTCGGAACAGTGACATTTTTACTTTGTGTGGATTCTATATTTCACTTTGCGTTGTAATTTAAACGTACAAGCATAACTGTCAAACTAGGTGTTGCAGATAAAAATATTTGAATTTAAGATCTAGCATAATCAATTTCCCGCTTAAAATGTTGCCAGAAACACATTTTTATTGAACCGTAAAAAAAAAATAGAAGGTTTACTGCTCGTGTGGTATTTCAAACCCTATGGCAGCGGGTGCCTCAGCCAGCGAGAGCGAGGCCCTCCGCCCCCCACACATCGGATCAGAACACGTTTAGTAGACGAGGCGCAGTACAGAGGTCACAGAGGTCACAGAGATCACACTATTACAGCGTTTACAGGCAACCAGTGTTGCGTTAAAGATGCATTGATTGCACCGTGCAGCTTTTTGGAGAGACATTTGAAACTCACAGAATTGAAAAGAAAAGAAAAAGGATAATATGGTACATATCTTCACTGCTGAATAAACAAACTGTGTTCAGAAAGCTGGGGCCCTGGAAACACTCTGTGAAGCTCTAGGCTGCCTGAGTGGCTGTTTACAGCGGCAGGGCCCCGCAGTCCTGTTTACACACAGTCAGAGAAGGATCACGTTTAGTTCACAGGGGCCTCAACATGATTCTGTTTGACATAAGATACAATCATTCTAAGGATTACACATATAGTAATTGTGTTTGTACTAGGGCAGGCGGCACGATTCTTGCTAAAAATGTGAATCACGATGTTTCTCTCTAAGAATTGAGATCACGATTCTCTCACACGATTCTTAATTTTTCCAATAAAATCATTTATTGCACTCTTTCTTAAACAGACGACATAACATATCAAAGTGCTTGACTTAAACTTAAAAATAACATGTATCAAAGTTCTTGACCTTAAATTTAAAAGTCTCTTGTGACATACAAAATAACTCGAGTCAGAATCGTCATCATTTAAAAAAGTTAAGTAATATGTAAAAAAAGAAAAAATGTAAAAAAAAGTAAAATTAGTTTTTATAAAAACAAATCATCATAATTTAGAAATGAGATTGCATAGGTCTATGAATCGAGATCGCAAAATTGTTTCGATGAATCGTGCAGCCCTAGTTTGTACACTAATTGCGGCATATGCACGTGTAAACAAATCCCCCTCCCCCGAATCTGCATAATGCACCTTTAACTAACAGTCATGCAGGGTGCTTAAATAGTCTCTATTGAGAGACGTAAAAGTTACGGCAACACAACATGTTCAAGATCATCAGCTTTTATCTGATCACTGGTGCAATTAATGGAAACCTGATTGAAAACAGCTGTTATCGTAGCTTTCCAGTCAATTTACCCAATTCAGTAGCATCATTTCACTCACAGCTCTAATTTGATTGCATTATCAGACGTGCATGTCACACACACATACACGCTGCACACACACGCCACGCGCACACACACACACACACACGCTACACACACACACACACGCTACACACACACACGCACACACAAATACTCCCTTACCACACACACACACACAAATACGCTTACCACACACACACACACACACACACAATACTCTCTTACCACACACACGCTACGCACACACACACACACAAATACTCTCTTAGCACACACACACACACACAATACTCTCTTACCATACAGACACACAAATACTCTCTTAGCACACACACACACACACACACACACACACACACACACACACACACAGGGAGCGAAATTAACTTTTTGACTCACCGGCCAATGGCGGGTAGATGGGAAGAATCTACCCGCCAAGCATATTTTTTACCCGCCAACTTTTTTTGATAAAATTTTTTTTTATTATTATTTATATAGATTTATTTTTTTTAATAAAATATATATATTATATAATCATACTTGTGATTGTGTTATCTGCGAGACATCGCCACCTCGCTGTCTGCAAACAGCTCTACTGTCTGTGTGTATACTCGAGTGGCCTCCAGCTCCAGCAAGGATTCTCCGGGGGTGCAGCTGGACCCTAAACGCTACATTCAGCATGCAAAATAATTCTCCGGCGCTAGCCTCTGTTTACATGCAGGCATACAGAAACAGGTGGGGAGGGGGTAGCAGCAGCAGTGCGCGGTGCGCGCTTCATGTCTGTGCTGAGACAGCGAGTGAGAACTCCGCTAAAGAATTGGATCATGATTTTCGGTTTTCACATGACTATTTGATTGCCCGTCACACGGCGCTCAGACGTCTCAGTGGGAGGCGCCAAACGTAAAAACTGAGCGCAAATGGCGGGTGGCGCTCTCTAGTTTCGGTCCCTGCACACACACACACACACACACAGCATTTATATTCAGAACATCACAGTTTGTATGATGAGGAGAACCATCTGGTTTTTAGAATAGAATCTTCTTCTACTGTGAGACTCTGACCAGCGTTGGAAAAGCCACTAGAAGTAAATCTGGGAGACAGACAACGAGCGCAGAGGGAGGAGAGGGAGGTCCAGAGGGAGGTCCAGAGGGAGGAGAGGGAGGTCCAGAGGGAGGTCCAGAGGGAGGAGAGGGAGGTCCAGAGGGAGGTCCAGAGGGAGGAGAGGGAGGTCCAGAGGGAGGTCCAGAGGGAGGTCCAGAGGGAGGTCCAGAGGGAGGAGAGGGAGGTCCAGAGGGAGGTCCAGAGGGAGGTCCAGAGGGAGGAGAGGGAGGTCCAGAGGGAGGTCCAGAGGGAGGTCCAGAGGGAGGTCCAGAGAGAGGTCCAGAGGGAGGTCCAGAGGAGGTCCAGAGGGAGGTCCCAGAGGGAGGTCCAGAGGGAGGGAGGGAGGTCCAGAGGGGGGGAGGTCCAGAGGGAGGAGAGGGAGGTCCAGAGGGAGGTCCAGAGGGAGGAGAGGGAGGTCCAGAGGGAGGTCCAGAGGGAGGAGAGGGGAGGTCCAGAGGGAGGAGAGGGAGGTCCAGAGGGAGGTCCAGAGGGAGGAGAGGGAGGTCCAGAGGGGGGTCCAGAGGGAGGAGAGGGAGGTCCAAGAGGGAGGAGAGGGGAGGTCCAGAGGGAGGTCCAGAGGGAGGAGAGGGGAGGTCCAGAGGGAGGTCCAGAGGGAGGTCCAGAGGGAGGTCCAGAGGGAGGTCCAGAGGGAGGTCCAGGGGGAGGAGAGGGAGGTCCAGAGGGAGGTCCAGGGGGAGGAGAGGGAGGTCCAGAGGGAGGTCCAGAGGGAGGTCCAGAGGGAGGTCCAGAGGGAGGTCCAGGGGGAGGAGAGGGAGGTCCAGAGGAGGTCCAGAGGGAGGAGAGGGAGGTCCAGAGGGAGGTCCGCTGCTGCTGTTGCTCAGAGGGGGGGGGGGTCTCTCGCCGGGTGATGGATCGCTCACCGCGGTGCCGTCAGAACCAGGAACAACCAGGATGGTCTGTGACGCTGTGATTTAGGCACGCTGGCTTTTAATGACACCGAGGGGAGGGAGGGTTCTGAATTAAGTATCTCCGGCTGAGTTGAAATACAATAGTGTGTTCCAAACGTAACGCGAGGCGTGTGTTCAACCGGTTTATGTTTCACCGCGCCCCCCCCCCCACAGGACCTCCCCTGTCTAACATGAGACAGGTGTGAATCTGCCTGATGGATAGAAATAGACCGGGACGGCAACGCCCCCCCCCCCTCCCCCGCCGTCTTCCCACCAGAGGGAGCAGGTCACTCAATGTCTCTTTCCATCCTCAAGCCTTTGAATAACTCCCCTCCTCCCCCTCAGTGCCCCCCCCCCCCCCCCCGCTGCCCCCGCCATGACAGCCACGTCTGACCTTCCCCCCGTCCTCCAGAATGACGACATGGCTCCCGCCACTCCCTCGGGCCTCCTCGCTGCTGCTGCTGCTGCTGCAAAAGCGTGCAATGTCCTCTGCTCCCAGTGGATGGCGCTGTCACTCAGAGACTCAGGCCCTTAGACCCTGCTCCGTGTCTTCGGGGCTATGGCTTCGTTGGTCTGACCACAGTGGCGTGCCCCATGTGACCGCCGTGGGCGTATCTATTTATACACACTCTGTGGCCTTTTGTCACGTCTGCGGCGGTAATCTAAAGCGCTAACCGCTAGAGACGGGGTCCTGATCGAGCCGCTCGCTCTTACCGGTGACCTCCAAATGCCTCAATGTCACCGGGAGGGGGGAAAAAACATTGTTTTGTTGCAAAGAGAGAGAGATAATGAGATGAAATCGGTGTTTCCAAGCCGCAGAGGAACGAGTCTATTGTGTGAAATTCATTGGTCCTCTCTCATTGGTCCTCTCTCATCGGTCCTCTCTCATTGGTCCACTCTCAAGATGGTATATTGATCCATCTATTGTGTGAATTAATTGGTCCCTCTCTCATTGGTCCTCTCTCAAGATGGTATATTGCTCCATCTATTGTGTGAATTAATTGGTCCTCTTCATTGGTCCTCTCTCAAGATGGTATATTGCTCCATCTGTAGTGTATATTCATTGGTCCTCTCTCTCAAGATGGTGTATTGCTCCATCTGTAGTGTATATTCATTGGTCCTCTCTCAGGATGGTATAATATTGCTCCATCTGTAGTGTATATTCATTGGTCCTCTCTCAGGATGGTATATTGCTCCATCTGTAGTGTATATTCATTGGTCCTCTCTCAGGATGGTATATTGCTCCATCTGTAGTGTATATTCATTGGTCCTCTCTCAGGATGGTATATTGCTCCATCTGTAGTGTATATTCATTGGTCCTCTCTCAGGATGGTATATTGCTCCATCTGTAGTGTATATTCATTGTCCTCTCTCTCAAGATGGTATATTTGCTCCATCTCTAGTGTATATTCATTGGTCCTCTCTCAGGATGGTATATTGCTCCATCTGTAGCGTATATTCATTGGTCCTCTCTCAAGATGGTATATTGCTCCATCTGTAGTGTATATTCATTGGTCCTCTCTCTCCAAGATGGTATATTGCTCCATCTGTAGTGTATATTCATTGGTCCTCTCTCAAGATGGTATATTGCTCCATCTGTAGTGTATATTCATTGGTCCTCTCTCTCAAGATGGTATATTGCTCCATTCTCTAGTGTATATTCATTGGTCCTCTCTCAAGATGGTATATTGCTCCATCTGTAGTGTATATTCATTGGTCCTCTCTCAAGATGGTATATTGCTCCATCTGTAGTGTATATTCATTGGTCCTCTCTCTCAAGATGGTATATTGCTCCATCTGTAGTGTATATTCATTGGTCCTCTCTCTCAAGATGGTATATTGCTCCATCTGTAGTGTATATTCATTGGTCCTCTCTCTCAAGATGGTATATTGCTCCATCTGTAGTGTATATTCATTGGTCCTCTCTCAAGATGGTATATTGCTCCATCTGTAGTGTATATTCATTGGTCCTCTCTCTCAAGATGGTATATTGCTCCATCTGTAGTGTATATTCATTGGTCCTCTCTCTCAAGATGGTATATTGCTCACATCTGTAGTGTATATTCATTGGTCCTCTCTCTCAAGATGGTATATTGCTCCATCTGTAGTGTATATTCATTGGTCCTCTCTCAGGATGGTATATTGCTCCATCTCTAGTGTATATTCATTGGTCCTCTCTCAGGATGGTATATTGCTCCATCTGTAGTGTATATTCATTGGTCCTCTCTCAAGATGGTATATTGCTCCATCTGTAGTGTATATTCATTGGTCCTCTCTCTCAAGATGGTATATTGCTCCATCTGTAGTGTATATTCATTGGTCCTCTCTCAGGATGGTATATTGCTCCATCTGTAGTGTATATTCATTGGTCCTCTCTCAGAGGATGGTATATTGCTCCATCTCTAGTGTTATTCATTGGTCCTCTCTCAGGATGTATATTGCTCCATCTGTAGTGTATATTCATTGGTCCTCTCTCAAGATGGTATATTGCTCCATCTGTAGTGTATATTCATTGGTCCTCTCTCAAGATGGTATATTGCTTCATCTGTAGTGGGCGGAACTACAGAGACAGGCTATAGAGAAATATGGTCACTGGTAATGAACTGAACTGACAGCAAAAGCAGCGTTTTGTAATCGGACAAATCGAGGTTCTCCGTTAGAACGCTAAACACAGTATTGTACATGTGACCTCTAAATTACCTTTATGAATCAAACTCTATGAAAGCGTGTCCATGGATAATAATATAATAATAATAATATAATAATAATAATTTCTTCAATTATATAGCGCCTTTCAAGGAACCCAAGGAGCTTAACAGAAGAGGGAGACAAACTAAGAGGAAGGGACATCAGAGGGACATATACCTCTATAGTATAAAGAGGGAGACAAACTAAGAGGAAGGACATCAGAGGGACATATACCTCTATAGTATAAAGAGGGAGACAAACTAAGAGGAAGGACATCAGAGGGACATATACTCTATAGTATAAAGAGGGAGACAAACTAAGAGGAAGGACATCAGAGGGACATATACCTCTATAGTATAAAGAGGGAGACAAACTAACAGGAAGGACATTAGAGGGGACATATACCTCTATAGTATAAAGAGGGAGACAAACTAATAGGAAAGGACATTAGAGGGACATATACCTCTATAGTATAAAGAGGGAGACAAACTAAGGGGAAGGACATCAGAGGGACATATACCTCTATAGTATAAAGAGGGAGACAAACTAACAGGAAGGACATCAGAGGGACAGTTGGGTAAAGGTTAATACATTTGGTGAAAGAGGTGAGATTTGAGTAGTAGTGATTTGAAGGAGTCCAGGGATGTAGCGGAGGTCTGGAGGGAGGGAGGGAGTTCCAGAGAGTGGGGGCGGCAACACAGAAGGCTCTGGGACCGACAGTGCGCATAAATATATGAATGAATGAATGAATAGTTTATTTATGAACATGTATTCTCCACATTCCTCCAAACAAATCACAATATCAAGCTCCGTCAAACAGAACAAACATAATGAAAAAGAAATTATAAACAAAAAGTCAAGAGCAATGTAGTTAGTTAGTTAACAAAAAAGGAGTAGAGAGAAGCTAAGCTTATTGATCCCTACCCCCCTTTCATTTAAATGTTTTCTTCCATTAATTTGACTTAATATAACATCATTTAGTATAATACATTATATAATATTATTTTACTATAGTACAAAAAGAAAAAACTTGAGTAACTTGTATATGAACACCACGGTAGAGGCTTGGTGGCTGGCTTGGCAACAGTGATAAAGGTTTCCGCCTTTATACCACCCAAACTGCCCTTCTTGTTGCAACGCAACACAGGAAGGAGGATTAACCAACGAGCAGCGAGCGAGTCTCTTCCTCTCCGTGTGCCGCCGCTGTCTTCGCCATGCGTGTTGGTCTCCATGATGCCGGAGCAACAGATCGCTCAGGAATGAAGTGAGCTCAGGCATCGCTAACACTGGATCCAGCGCTGCCAGGATCCTGATGAGAGTCCGTAAACACGATCACATAACCCCATCCTCCACTCACTACACTGGCTCCCCATCTCATCCGGATCAACTGCAAAATCCTGATGCTCACCCATAACTGCATGAACGGACCACGCACCCCTCTACCTTCAGGAACTCATCACTCCACAACCCTCCACCCGTACCCTCAGATCTGCAGGTAGCCTGCTCCTCTCTGCACCCTGGGGACCCTCAGATCTGCAGGTAGCCTGCTCCTCTCTGCACCATGGGGGACCCTCAGATCTGCAGGTAGCCTGCTCCTCTCTGCACCATGGGGGACCCTCAGATCTGCAGGTAGCCTGCTCCTCTCTGCACCCTGGGGGGACCCTCAGATCTGCAGGTAGCCTGCTCCTCTCTGCACTCTGGGGGACCCTCAGATCTGCAGGTAGCCTGCTCCTCTCTGCACCCTGGGGGACCCTCAGATCTGCAGGTAGCCTGCTCCTCTCTGCACCCTGGGGGACCTCAGATCTGCAGGTAGCCTGCTCCTCTCTGCACCCTGGGGGACCCTCAGATCTGCAGGTAGCCTGCTCCTCTCTGCACATGGGGGACCCTCAGATCTGCAGGTAGCCTGCTCCTCTCTGCACCATGGGGGACCCTCAGATCTGCAGGTAGCCTGCTCCTCTCTGCACCCTGGGGGGCCTTCTGCCCGGCTGCACCGCGCCTGTGGAACAGCCTCCCCATCCAGCTGAGGGCACCACAGAGCCTCGGACTCTTTTTGTTAGAAGATCTGTTTCAAAAGGCCTTTGATTGCTAGCATTTTCTTAATTTTTTTCTTGTGATTTAATTTTTTTCTCGTGCTGTTTATACTATGTTTTTTAACTATGTCTTTTTTTTTTTTATTCTGTAATATATATATTTTTTTCAACTATGTTTGAACCCTGTAGCACTTTGGGATCCTAGTGAACGAAAAGTGCACTACAAATACAATTTATTATTATTATTATTACTATTATTATTATTATTATTATTATTATTATTATTATTATCATTATCATTATCATTATCATTATTATCATTATCATTATCATTATCATTATTATTATTATTATTATTATTATTATCATTATTATTATCATTATCATTATCATTATCATTATTATTATTATTATTATGTAGCACAGGGCCCAGACATCACTAGCCCCTCGT
>NW_028169390.1:0-18036 GCF_963971535.1 Notolepis coatsorum | reverse complement strand
ATCATGATGCGAGGTCTATCCATTTTTTTTTTTTTTATAATTATTTTGTCTCATCTTGTTTTAGTCAACATAAATTAAGAGAGATTTTGTCATGGTTTTTGTAAACTACATTTGTGTCATCAGTTGTAGTCAACGACATTACATTAATTATTTAGTCACATTAGTGTCACATGGTCTCCATTAACGTGACGTCTCGTCTCATCGCCATCAGGGGAAAAAGCTTCGTTGACGACCATATTTAATCATAATTTTCGTTGACAAAATTAACACTGGACACAGGAGAGAAGGGGTCTGGGTGGGATTCGATCCCAGGGGTACTTGTGGTGTAGAGGCACCATCTCTGGACACACACTCTTGTGTTATGTATACTTTCATAGCATTTGATTGATTAACATTCATTCCCCAATCCCTAACCGTAACCCTTACCACTGCATGCCTAACTTAACCCAACCTTTACTGAAAATAAACTTAAAACATAACGCCTGACCTTAAAGTAATAATTTTCACACATGCATACATGCATGCACGTACACACACACAGATAATCACACACACACACACACACACACACACACACATATACACAGAGAATCACACACACACACAGAGAATCACACACACACAGAATCACATACACACTTCCAAGTGGCCTTGCTATGCAGCATGGGTCTCGCTGGGGGGGGGGGGGGGGGGGGGGGGTGTTAGCAGGGGTTATAAGCCACAGCTTCAGAGAGGGAAGCCTTCAATATTGGCCACTAACTATGCAAGGAACACTAAGGTTGGGACATTGTTGACGTTGGGACATCTCTGAAACATTGTTGAGCTTAGTCCTCTGACCACTGAATACTGGATACAGCGATAGTGCTGTACTTCACACAGAACAGCCAATGTCATTACCAGAGATGTAAAGTGTGTGAGCATGCGTGTGTATGTGTGTATGTGTGTGTGGTGTGTGTGTGTGAGCGTGTGTGAGAGAGAGAGAGAGAGAGAGAGAGAGAGAGAGGAGATGGATGAATGAATATTTATTATAATATCATTAAAGAAATCGATCTTGACAAGAAATGTAGTCTTGTATTCAGTCTTAAACATAAGGTTAACGCTTTTACTACCACACTACATGCGGTTAACCCTTTCACCACCACACTACATAAGGTTACCCGTTCACTACCGCACTACATACAGTTTACCCTTTCACCACCACACTACATAAGGTTACCGCTTCACTACCACACTACATACGGTTAACCCTTTCACCACCACACTACATAAGGGTTAAACCCATGTCATACAGCACTACATACGGTTAACCATTTCACTACCACACTACATATGGTTAACCTTTCACCACCACACTACATAAGGTTAACCCGTTCATTGCCGCACTACAGAAGGTTAACCCGTTCACTACTACACAACAGACGGTTAACCCTTTCACTACCACACTACATACGGTTAACCCTTTCACCACCAGACTACATAAGGTTAACCCGTTCACTACCACACTACAGAAGGTTAACCCTTTCACCACCACACCGCAGACGGTTAACCTTCACTACACACTACATAAGGTTAACCCTTTCACTACCGCACTGCATACGGTTAACCATTTCACTTCCACACTGCATATGGTTAACCCTTTCACTATCGCACTACAGCAGGTTAATAGGGTGAGATAATTTCCCTGGTTCCAATAGCCTACAATTCAACTTGGTTCGAGGACTCTCTCAAAGCCAGCAACAGTACGTTGAAACAAGTGGGGTGAACCGCATTTATCACACAACATCGTCGTCACCTGTTTCGAGAGACAACTCAAAATAACCGCATTTCCATTGAAGTAAGTGAAATAATCTCAATTAGTAGAGACCCCCCCCTTGTTCTGATTAAGATACAGTCCCAGAGTGCAGCTCATTAGTTCTGGTAGAGTGCTCGTGCTCTGAGCATGGCAAGTAACAATGGCCAGGGTTTAGGGGTTTCAATTACGCCGGAGCACACTCCAAAGATGTACGCCGTTGTACCATTGTATGGCAGTTGTGTAGAAAAGCGCTACAGAGATGCATTCTTTATTGAGGGTACATTTTCTTTTAGGTGTTGTTTTGTTTTTCAGTGTAGTTCTTCCTTTTTACAGGAAGACTCCCTGCTGTGTCCCGAAAGGAAACACACGCGTGCAGACACGCACACACACACATACACGTGCACATACACACGCATACACACACGCACACACACACAGTACATACACACACACACACATACATACACATACATACACACACGCACATGCACCAAGCTACAGTGGGCCTGAGGCTGCGGCACATCTGTTGTGAGAGAAAGAGAGAGAGAGAGAGAGAGAGAGAGAGAGAGAGAGAGAGAGAGAGAGAGAGAGGGGAGAGAGAGAGAGAGCGAGAGAGAGAGAGAGAGAGATGCCTTCATTCATATTTTGTCTTCTACAGTGCCTTGCTTAGTTTCAATGCGACATTTTCAATACGAGTATACATCGCCCATACAAGAGTCAGTCGGCTGTCAGCGCTTTAGCCGAGAAAGCCCTGATCTGGAGAGGATTTCCACCTATCACACCCCCCCCCCCCCCCCCCCCGAGAGGAGAGAGGGAACAGCTATTGTCTTAAGAGGGGATTCAGCTCTCTGCCAGGCTTAGCACGCTGCCCATCCTCCTCTCCAGGACCGTGCTCATCTTCCCTTTCGCTGTGCCCAGACAACACTGCCCCCCCCCCCCCCCGCCCTCAGTGCCTGACAGGCAATGCCAAACCACACCGGCTTACTCTGCTATGTTGTGGCTGCCGCCATGACAACGTATCCATTGTGTCCTTGTGTCTTGAACATCTTGTCTTTTTTTCCCTCTTTCTTTGCATCTTTTTCTTTCTGTGTGTTTCTTTTTGACCGTCTTTCTTCTCTCTTCCTTTTCTTTTCTCTCGCTCTTCCTTTCTTTGTGTCTTTCTTTCTTTCTTAATTGTTTCGATGCAATAAATCGCCCGCCCCCGACAGTGCATTTCATTATGTTTATATTAAGTGGGAATATGTGGAAGATAAACATACAAATTGTGCCTGGGCGCCCATTTCATTACCAGCTAATATATACACAGAGGGTATAGTGTGCTAGGCCCTTACATTATATCCCTGTATACGCCACACAAATTAGAGGGAACACAAATTACTACAATACTTAAACCTACACGTATTGCACCATTCTGAGTGCCCCCCCTTCCCTCCCCCCGCGCAGGCAATATATCATATCGCATCTAATAAATTAACTTAAGAGTCGAGACCAAGGCTGCTTCCAAAGTCAATTTGAGAGGCAATTTCAGCAACAACCTTGGAGTGACTTTGGGTGTGCTGGGGTAATTATACAGGGTCTGAGAGGAGCAGTGGAGTGTTGAGACGATGCCCCTGGTCTAGAGAGAGACACTCTTTGACACAAAAGCTGCATATACTTGTCATGCAGAAGAGACACTCTGGTTTTGAACGAGAGGCGGAGAGGGAAAGGGAGGTCATTTCTCCAGCCCAGCGAGAGACAAATAGATCTATGCTCAAAAGAATAAGTAATGGTTGATAGATTGGAATGCTCTGTATAGGACTGTGACTTCCTGTAGAGTGTGTGATTGTGTTTTGTTTTTCTTCTTCTTCTCCCCCTCCCCCTGTGGTTGTGTGCAGTCGGAATACAGACCACCTCACAGAGAAAGCAACGTCGGTCGCACCCAGGTCAATTTGAGAAGCGTCCGACGTGTCGCGTGGAGAAACAAGAAAAGAAACGGCTCTTTCCTGTAGAGCCTGACGCAGATGACCAACACTCAAAGGCTGCGAAAACATGTAGTTATCCTTACAGCCATTTGATAGAAAACGTGACCTAATTTTCTTTAGATCCAGGACAATCCGTCTGAAAATGTTCGCCTGCAATGCTTTTTTCGACCCCGTACGGTTGGAGAGGAAAAGGAGGCTTTTGTTATCTTAACCCTTCTCCGAGCCCCCCAGGGGTTTTTGGGGGAGGGGTAAGGGGGGGGGGCGGGGGGGTCCCAGCAGGGGATACTAGGTCTGTCACCTCGGTTTAGGGCCTGTCCCATAGCGTCTGACCCAAATGGAGCGCCGCTCTCGGACACGAGAGCCAAAGTAGCTCTGACAGCTGTCAAATGAGACAAACATCATCCCACATGACACACACACACACATACAGCACGATAATGGGAATGTGTGTGCGGTGCTGTTTCTGTGTGGTCCTGCTTGTGTGCCATGTGTGTGTGTGTGTGTGTGTGTGTGTGTGTGTGTGTGTGTGTGTGTGTGTGTGTGTGTGTGGTGTGTGTGTGTGTGTGTGTGTGTGTTTGAGTCATCATTGTATGTGTGCAAGTGTGTACATGTGTGTATGTAGCTACAGTATGCGTGTGTGTGTGTGTGTGTGTGTGTGTGTGTGTGTGCGTGTGCGTCTACTTCTGCTCAAGCGAGAACGCACATGCACTTGCGTATGTGTGTGTTTGTGCATCTTTGCCCACGTGTTCGTGGCGCTGGGCAACCCCCCGACCAGCTCCAGCCCCCCCTCCCAGACAGTGGCGGGCAGACGCCCGTGTCAGGAAGGATCTGGTGCAGCGGCGGACGGCTCTGACCAGGAGGGGAGCTGTCGCGGAGGAGAAATCAAAGACACCTATGTGGCTGGCGTGTGTGGAGCTCAGCCTGAAGGGGACGCTTGGTGACACGACCTGATTTCCCCCACTTGTACCACCGCGAGAACAAGAGCACGCCTGGGTGGAGGGGGATACGCAGACCGAAGAGGAGTATCCCCCGCTGGTTTGACGTAAAGGGTCAGATCTGTCCCCAGGCGAAGGGTTCTGAATGTCACTGTGCATATGGTTTATAGATGACGTGGTGGCCTGTCAACAACCTGCTGGTTCCCAGCTACATACGCATCACAGCCGCACAAATTAACATAGACTGAAATTTGCTCACACGGGCGTCGATATGTCATTTAATAAAATCGGACTAATTCAGAAGCCTTTTATATGACCTAAACATAAAGTCCGGGCCACTTATATGTCAAAGACTTCCCCTGAAGTTGTTGAAATGGTCCAACTTCTCAAAACTTTACTGGGCGCGGCGCCATGATGAATCCAATGCGACTTGTGAGTGAAAATAAACACTTTTTTTTACATTGTAATCAAGATGTCAGCCCCGGGTACACAGACAGACAGAATGACAAAACGGAAAGGACCTTCAAAAGAAATGTGTTGACATGACTGAAATGTGTGATTCTGCGGTCCATCATTGTCATTGTCTTTCCACTTTTCTGGTCCCTGCACTCTCCCCATAGCGGCTAGTGGAAACTGTGGAGGCCACATACGGTATAGCCGCTGTGCAACCAGCGGTGTCTATGGAAAAGCATGCTAGCCACCTAGCCGCTTGGCTACACGCGTACGAGAGTGAGATCATGCTAGCCACCTAGCCGCTTGGCTACACGGGAGTGAGATCATGCTAGCCACCTAGCCGCTTGGCTACACGGGAGTGAGATCATGCTAGCCACCTAGCCGCTTGGCTACACGGGAGTGAGATCATGCTAGCCACCTAGCCGCTTGGCTACACTGGGAGTGAGATCATGCTAGCCACCTAGCCGCTTGGCTACACAGGAGTGTGATCATGCTAGCCACCTAGCCGCTTGGCTACACAGGAGTGAGCGGACATCTGTCTTCCCGGTTTACAAAGTGGGGCGAGGCTGTGGGATACGGTTTCCATATCTCACAATATCATGACAGACTTCCGGTTCCACCCTGGGATGGAGCAGACCAGGGTGGAGCAGACCAGGGTGGAGCAGACCAGGACCAGGGTGGAGCAGACCAGGGTGGAGCAGACCAGGGTGGAGCAGACCAGGGTGGAGCAGACCAGGATGGAGCAGACCAGGGTGGAGCAGACCAGGATGGAGCAGACCAGGGTGGAGCAGACCAGGATGGAGCAGACCAGGATGGAGCAGACCAGGGTGGAGCAGACCAGGGTGGAGCAGACCAGGGCGGAGCAGACCAAGGTGGAGCAGACCAGGGTGGAGCAGACCAGGGTGGAGCAGACCAGGGTGGAGCAGACCAGGGTGGAGCAGACCAGGGTGGAGCAGACCAGAGGGAGCAGACCAGGGTGGAGCAGACCAGAGGGAGCAGACCAGGACCAGGATGGAGCAGACCAGAGGGAGCAGACCAGGATGGAGCAGACCAGGACCAGGGTGGAGCAGACCAAGGTGGAGCAGACCAGGGTGGAGCAGACCAGGACCAGGGTGGAGCAGACCAGGACCAGGGTGGAGCAGACCAAGGTGGAGCAGACCAGGATGGAGCAGACCAGGGTGGAGCAGACCAGGACCAGGGTGGAGCAGACCAGGACCAGGGTGGAGCAGACCAGGGTGGAGCAGACCAGGGTGGAGCAGACCAGGGTGGAGCAGACCAAGGTGGAGCAGACCAGGGTGGAGCAGACCAGGGTGGAGCAGACCAAGGTGGAGCAGACCAGGGTGGAGCAGACCAGGGTGGAGCAGACCAAGGTGGAGCAGACCAAGGTGGAGCAGACCAGGGTGGAGCAGACCAGAGTGGAGCAGACCAAGGTGGAGCAGACCAGGGTGGAGCAGACCAAGGTGGAGCAGACCAGGGTGGAGCAGACCAGGGTGGAGCAGACTCGGAGAAGGATGGCTCCTGTTGTATTTGTTTATCGATAGCCGAAGAACAAAACCTCCTATCTAAAAAAATTGGGATTTTTTTTAGGGATACCCAATACAATAAACAGTGTTTGGACTATATTACTATATTATGTGTTAAAAATACCGATCAGGTATTAGTGCCTCGCAAAGTACAGATATGAGGTTTTTCCCCACTTTTATTTTATGAAGATTGGAGGTTTTGTTCTTTGGCCATCGTTATATGGCACATTCTAACTAATATAGTTAATACTATAATTATAATTACTTTGAGGGGAAATATCTTAAAACTCAACATCTACTTAACTTAGCCTGGACACGGAAGCTCTGGTAGCCAGAGGTAACCAAGGAATGACAATAAGGGAAATGTGGTGAATAAGCTAATAAGAAACGTGAAGAAAATAGAAAAAGACCTTAAGGCGAAGATCTCCAGCCTTCACAAGGAGCTGGGACAAGAAATAATATCACGTATCCTTTTAAAACTACAACAAAGAAGTCTAGAGTAAACACTCAAGGTAAAGTCAAGACACATTTCTTTTCTATTATAACTTGGTTATGAAAGCACAACAACGTTAAAATACCACCCCCCGGGTAAATAATCCGTCAAACATTATTTGACACCTGAGGAGGGAAAACTAGAAAAGCATGTCCTCTCTGTCGGCCATCAGATATTGAACAGGGTGGAACAGTGAATGGAGGACAAATTGCTCAAGTCTACTGAGTCATACTGGTACATTGTGCCATTGTGTCCTCGTGGATAATGGCGAGTTGACGCTAGCTATTGTCCTCTTTCAGAGCCCTGTCAACCAGCGTCTGCAGTACGTCTCATTTCAGCACACTAGTGTGTTGTGTGTGTGTGTGTGTGTGTGTGTGTGTGTGTGTGTGTGTGTGTGTGTGTGTGTGTGTTTCTGTGTGTGTGTGTGCGTGCGTGCGTGCGTGGTGTTGTGTGTGTGTGTGGTGTGTGTGTGTGTGTGTGTCTGTGTGTGTGTGTGTGCGTGCGTGCGTGTGTGCGTTGTCTCAGGTGACAAAAGCCTGTCTCAAACTGTGTGTGTGCACGCGTGTGTGTGTACCTAATTTATGTGAAAAATCAAGACAATTTCAAGACTCCACACTCAAGAAATCAGGGACACATTTTTGACGTCCTGATTTTGTTTGACGAGCTATTGCAATGTGATGATTAAGGTTAAAGGAACACACCAACTTTGGCGGAAATTCGCTTATTTGCCATCTACCCTGGAGTTAGACAAGCAGATACGTACCCTTTTCTTCTCTGCGCATGCATTAAGCTTAGGGAACAGCCGCACCGTTAGCCTAGCTTAGTGTCCAGTGTTGCCAAGATTTGACAGAGACCAAATAGCCCAATCAGAGCCCTGAGCCCATTTAATTTTTACTGTCGTTTATTAGAGGGTTTCTCTGTCCGTCCGGTGTATGTATGTAATAATAATTATGTCGTTTTTTTTTGTCTCAAGGTTGGCAAGTAGGTTGATATTTTGTTAAAATAACACACACAGTTATGTCCAATACCACTACAATCCACTAGGTGGGAGGTTTAATGCCACACAGACGCACACAGATGTTACCATTAGTCCAGTGGATTGTGTGGAAAAAATGCTGCACTTTACGATAAAGCATGAAACTTTTCTACCCATCGCTACAGTAGATGGTGATTGACTTTTAGATTGATTTTGTCGCAGAGGTTATAATCTGGATCGCTTGTGTACAGAATGTATTCATATAGTGGGTCTAGAATAATATACAATCTGATGTACAATTCACACAATTCCTTGTGACAGTAAAATCAATGCTGAATCTGGTCCCTCCCTCCCTGCGCCTTCTCCCTCGTTTGTTATTGTAGAGAATACCTGTCAGTCATATTCATTCTAACTGAGACGAGGGGGCGATTCATTGTGGAGTTAGGGTTGTGAAAAAATGAAATGTAACTTGTCATCAGGGGAACCAGGAAACCGCTCAAATGGCACAAAAAGTTGCCCAAATTATCACAAAGCCAAATCCAAAGCCATTTTTACCCGCCCAATCAAATAAAAAGTGAAACCGCCCAATCTGGCAACACTGTTATATAGCGTCATTCACTGGAAGTAGGTGTGCCAGTGTAGCCTAGTTCCCAACAGTCACGAAATACACTCCAAATACAACTCCAAAACTGTCCTGTAAACATGTTGTGACCTGTGTATTTACCATGTGGAGAAATAAAAAAAGAAAATTAGACATTTTCGTTTTCTAAGCAGATATATACTCTGAACAATTTTTTGCCAAACACCAGCTTTTCAGGTGATGCTTGAAATCACTGCGCCCGGGCAGCAGTGCTTCGGCCAAAAGAAATTCTGAGTATATATTATCTGCTTAGAAAATTTAAATGTCTAATAAAAAATGTTTTCCACGTGGTAATACACAGGTCACAACATGTTTACATGAAAGTTTTGGAGTTGTATTTGGAGTGTATTTGGAGTGACTAAGCTACACCCAGTAAATGACTCTAAGCTAGGCTAACGGTGCGGCGTATGTATATGCCTGTCTAACTCCAGGGTAGATGGCAAATAAGCTAATTTCCCAAAAAGTTGCGTGTTCCTTTAACTCATTCAGTGCCAAACACAAGATTTATCGTGTTTCAAATCCAAGCATTGAGCGCCAAAAACGAGATAGCTCGTTTTTAGTTTCCTTTAAAAAAAATCCGATTTTCTCATACTAAGCACTCCGCGCAGGCCTTGTGAGTGTGGATTGGACCTGCAATGAGGTGGCAGTATCGCCTACCTTATGAACATGCATGGCCAGCTTAGTGTGGGTGGCCCCACAGCCCCCAAACAACTAGGGACTCTACTAGTAGGTTGCGAGCAGCAGTGAGCAGGACACGTTCGACAATGGCGATCGCCTAGAGCGAACTATTGGATATTATGAAAAAGACTAAATGGATTATATGGATGATGATTTATGGACGATAAGGTGGTGTTTCCACCAGACTATCTTGGACTATGTTGGACTCAGCACTTCTGGTAAATCATAAAAATACTATAGTCAAACTGGCAGATGAGGAAACCTATTCGGCTCCATCTATAGTCTGGCCGAAGAGTTCCGTTGTATTCTTTGACCCTGTTGTGATTCAAGACCCTTGGATTCGAAGCGAGAGTGGAGTACCTTCTAACAAAGGTAATGTCTATTTTACATCTACTTTACTGAACCCCATCCTAAAACATGCTTTTGTAATGATCACAGCGTCGGAAAACGTTCCCCCCCCCCCCCCCCCCGATGCCTTTGTGAAGAAATGGTAGTGTACCTTTTGACAAAGGTAACGTCTATTTTACCGAACCCCCATCCAAAAACATGTGTTTGTATGATCGCAGCATCGGAAAACGTCCCCCACCCCCCCCTACCTTTGACCTGGCAATAATATAGGTTTCAGGTTTTTATTATATATAATAATAATAATAATAATAATAATAATAATAATAATAATAATAATAATAATAATAATAATAATAATAATAATAATAATAATAATAACTTAAAAAAATAAGGATACTGGTCAAAACGGTAAAACACGTATTCCAAATAATTACTGGTCATGGTTATTTTTAGTCTTTCAATTTTAATATCTCTCAGGAGTCGACCAGCATGCCGGCGTGACCAAGTGACGTCATTTTTTTTGACAAGGTCTGGCAGAAAATGTCCGGAATGCTCATCGAAAGAGCAGGCCTGAAACTAACGTTACATAGTAGCTAGTTTTTATTTGGTGTTGATAGCCCAAGAAATAATTGAAACAAGATCATTTAAATTTGATGCTAAATAAGGTTTTACGGATGCGTAAATTGTACTCTATTTGTATTATTATCTTTTTGATCACACTAGTGATCACACTAGTTGTCTGTCTTTTGGAGTGCGTTTAGAGTTTTGTGCCATTTCAGAGGAGGATTATGAGGCGAGGTAAGAAAATAATTGTTTATACATATAATTGTTTCTACATAGGCAACCTGAGGGCGCATTTTCATTGTTTCTAATGCTTCAGGAGCATGTTTACATTTGCTCAGCCTCATAGTAGAAAAACACATCTTCTAAAATCGTTTGTGTTTTGTGTTGTACAGTATGCATTATACAGTATACTATGTACAGTATGAAAACAAACGGTCAGGTCATATAGGTGAGACTGTGCTGAGAAGAATGATACCAAACATACCATGGTAAAAAAAAGTTGCCAAAACGTTGAAAATAGCTTAGACTTTTTTATTATTATTTGAATTTGAATTCGAACTTGTCTACAATTCTGCAACGAATTTCGAATTCGATTTTTTTGTTAAAGTGACAGCCCTAGTGTGCGTGTGTGTGCATCTCTCTATTGTCTCCTCTCTGCTGTCGCTGGGTGAAGACATTCACCTGCCCCTCCCATGGCTTTCTGTGTTGTCTGGCTTTCAGCGTTTTCTGGCTTTCTGTGTTTTTTGGCTTTCAGGTTCCTACTCACTAGTATGATGTTCCTGAGGCTTGTTGCCAACACCCCTCCTTAATCAGTACGTGAGGAGAAGTGTCAATCCAGAATCCCTAGGGATTTTCTCTGTGGAGAAACAGGTGCTCTGAGCTGATAAAGGTTCTCTCTCTCTCTCTCTCTCTCTCTCTCTCTCTCTCTCTCTCTCTCTCTCTCTCTCTCTCTCTCTCTCTCTCTCTCTCTCTCTCTCTCTCTCTCTCTCTCTCTCTCTCTCTCTCTCTCTCTCTCTCTCTCTCTCTCTCTCTCTCTCTCTCTCTCTCTCTCTCTCTCTCTCTCTCTTCTCTCTCTCTCTCTCTCCATATTTCTTCTCTCTCTCCCCCTCCCCCTCTCTCCATCTCTTTCATCTATCTCCTTTTCACCGTGTCTCTGTCTCACTCCATCTGCCTCTGTCTCCCGCTCTCTCTCTCTTTTCGTTCTACTCGGTCTGAAGTGGAAGACACGGCAAGGGTTAAAGTCCGATGTGATTGGTCACAGATCTGGGATCAGTGGTGTCAATAGCGGGGTGTGAGGCATGTTCAAGTTTGTAAGTCATATCAAGTCATTCTCTATGTAGTAGTTTACTGTTCTGAAACAGTGCTTCCTGTCACTATATACTGTATGTCCACTGATAAAAACCCTTCCAATCCAGTGTTTTTGTTCAGACAGACAAACCTGCAGTTTGGCGCATACAGACACATACAGACAGTGGCTCAGGAGGTAGAGCGGTCGTCTGGTAATCAGAAGGTTCCCAGTTCGATTCCCTCTCCTCCGGGCAGCGTGTCGAAGTGTCCTTGAGCAACACACTTAAACCCTAATTGCTCCCGATGAGCAGGTTGGCACCTTGCATGGTTGCCTCCACCATCGGTGTGTGAATGTGAGGAAGAAAAGAGCTTTGGATAAAAAGCACTATATAAATGCACCATTTACCATTTACACACACACACACACACACACACACACACACACACACACACACGGCCTTACTCCCCTAGAAAGATGGAGACAGACTGACACACATTCAACCCAAAAGGGGCTAGTCAACCAACTAACACAGTTGGAAGAGGTAGTAAAAACGAATCAAAATCAACTAGACACACCTATAACACTAAAATAACTCAAGGAAATATTCTGTCACAAAAAAAACAGGGAAGTCTGTGGACCTGACAGCATCAGAACTGATATGATGAAATACAGCAGTCCTATGATACAATTCTAAAATAATTTTGTGCTGAATTCTGGAAGATCCCCTGCGATCTGGAATAAAGGTCTGATCACCCCCATATTTAAGAATGGGGATAAATATGATTCAAACAACTACAGGGGTATTTGTGTAAACAATATTGCGGGTAATGTTTTTCGTAATATCATTCATTCCAGAATAGAAACCTTCCTCATTTATTAACACAACGTAGCCTACAATAAATGTCCGATTGGCTTTCTACCCAAAAGCAGAACATCAGGCCATATATACACCCTCTACACATTAATTAATAAAAATAAATGTAATCGAATGCAGAGGTCAAATAGCCCTGCTTTGTGGACTTTGAAAAAGCATTTGATTTGATTTGGCACAAAACTCTGAAAGATAATCTTGTGTTAGAATTGGTCATAAAAGGCTGTAATTTTAGCCCAACACTGTTCAATGTGTACATAAATTAATTGATTTGATTTTATTTTATTTTATTGATGGATTAAAAACACACAACAAGGATCCAAAGGATAACATGAGAAAGAGTAAAACCCTTATTTCCGTCATGGTCCCAGGGCTGTTAGGCCACAACAAAAAAACACGACAATAACACAACACTCATACATTTAAAACATTATAAGACTAACCTAACGCTAAAATTGTATACCCCACAATAACTAAAAACTGACAATAACACAAAACTCATACATTTAAAACATTAAAAGACTAACCTATTGCTAAAATTGTATACCCCACAATAACTAAAAACTGATTGGAAACCCATTCAAACTATAGGGGGCTATTCTTCTATTCTGTCCATGAGCCACTTCCTGACGCTTCTCTTGAAGCTGTGGAGGCTCAAGCTCTGCTTGATGGGGAGAGGCAGCTTGTTCCAATCCTGGGCTCCAGAGAAAGTAACCAGTTTCGATCGGAAAGAAGCAGGCTTCAGGTTTGCTATGCTTGCTCTAGTTCTGTGGTTGTGGGATTCGTTGACCGGGGTGAAGTAGTTTTGGAGGTATCTAGGGGACCTTTGGTTTATAATATTGTGCACTATGTTCAGTCTGAGCTGGGTAACTCTGGCCTCTATAGGAAGCCAGTTTAGCTCCTGGAAGTGACTCCTCCCTATGTGGGTTGGCATCTATACTACAAGAATCAACTACAAGAATCAACAACCAGTGGACTCCTGTTAGAAGACAGTAGTCAGAAGTCAAATGCCTGCTCTGCGCAGATTACATGGTCTTGTTGTCAGAGGCGGGATTACAACAAATTACAATGTTTCTCCTACAGATTTAATGTCAAAATTGGGCCCCAACAATAAATATGAATGAAACAAGAATCATGATTTTCCAAAAGAAAGACAGATCTCAGGGAAACAAGTACCAGTTCATACTAAGTGAAAACATCCCAGCACACAGCACCAACTACATATATCAAATGTAGGACTGACAATAAGCTCATACATAGAGCTTTACATAGAAATCACATTACTTACAGAAAAAGCATGGCGAGCCTATTATGCAATTCGAAAAAGAACATCTCTAAATTCAATCCATAACAATTTGGCTTACAATATTTGAATCCACAATTCAACCTGTTTTATTGTATGGCAGTAAAGTCTGGGGACCTTTAAAATTGTAACTACAAAACATGGGATAAAACCCCAGAATAATTACTACACCTAGAATTCTGCAAGAACATTCTGCTAGAAAGGCTCTAAATGTTCTATTGGGAGAGAATATATATTGTGGAGATAGCAGCTCTGTTTATTACTAAATGCCATCAGATGCGCAAGCAAATGTAAATATTCAAAAGATATGATCTGTAAAAGTATAACCATCCTCTTCCCTTCTATCCTATCTACTTTTATATTATTAATATGACTTACTACTACACTATTTACTTGTTTTTATTTTATTACTCTATTTTATGGACAACTTTTCTGTCCTAAATGTATTGCTTGTTATTTAACAGCTTTTTTATAATATTGTTGTTGATATGATTAAAACAATGTGTGTGTATTGGTTTGGCAACAAATGTTTTCTGTCATGCAAACCAGGAGTGTAAAAAGTACCCAGAAATTATACTTAAGTGAAAGTTTGAGTACCGTCTCAAAATCTTACTCAAGTAAAAGTCAGAGTACAAATCCCCAAAAACAGTACTTAAGTATTGTAACGAAGTACAATTACTCAAGTACCTTACACCCCTGCATGCAAATAAGGAAAATTTGAATTTGAGAGAGGGGGGAGATAGAGAGATAGAAAGAGAGAGAGAGATAGATAGAGAGGGAGAGAGAGAGGGAGAGGGGGTAGAGATATAGAGAGGGAGAAATAAAGAGGGGGGGTAGACTGGTAGAGAGCGAGAGACAAAGAGGGGGGGGAGAGAGAGAGAGAGAGAGAGAGAGAGAGAGAGAGAGAGAGAGAGAGAGAGAGAGAGAGAGAGGGAGAGGAGAGAGAGAGAGAGAGAGAGAGAGAGAGAGAGAGAGAGAGAGAGAGAGAGAGAGAGAGAGAGAGAGAGAGAGAGGAGGTCAGGTATTGACTCCAGAGGTGGAGCTCCAGTCTGGGTATTGACTGAAGCCAGCATGTCATTGATTAGATGACACATCAGATGAAGGCAGGGTAGCTAAACCTCAAACACACACACACACACACACACACACACACACACACACACACACACTGTCCACCTTACCTGACATGTTGAGGACAGGAGAGGAGATGAGAATAAAAGAGAATAGAAGAGAGGAGAAGCGCAGAGATGAGAAGAGAAGAGAAGAGAAGAGAAGAGAAGAGAAGAGAAGAGAAGAGAAGAGAAGAGAAGAGAAGAGAAGAGAAGAGAAGAGAAGAGGTGGTGGATGTCTCAGGGTCTTGGCCAAGATTGCAGTGACTGTTCTACGTGCACCACCGAGGCCATGGATCAGCTTCTTACCGTCTTCTGTCCGTGGTCTGTCAACGTGGTTCAGACGTTCATTGCTGGGTTAAGTACTTCTATTCTATTCACATAATATGCTTACTACATATATCTATTCTATCCACATATATGCTTACCACTTGTATCTATTGCTATGTCCGCCCATCACAATCTCGCGAACTGTCTAACGCCTGTCCCGTCTCCCTGTGAGTGGCTGTCTCGTAGTGATGACCGGAGTGTTGGACGTCCCGTGATGAAGACCGGGACGATGCGACCCTATCTTTGCCGCCCCTTCGCCTCAAATAGATCCGCCATCAGCTCTATCTTTAATCTTTCAAAAATGTTCAGTTGCTATCGCTATCAGCTCTATCTTTAATCTTAATCTCTCAAAATGTTCAGTTGCTATCGATATCAGCTTTATCTTTAATCTTTCAAAATGTTCAGTTGTTATCGCATGCACTTATCTGTGTTTCATTACACATATGAGTGCATGACTATCAACTGTTCACACGAAAACGAGTGAGTTTCAAAATGCTATCAAACGGAAATGAAGCGATAAAAAAACAATCTGCCTTGACAATGTTGACTGGAAAATGAGTCTTTGATAAGCGACAGGCAGATTAGACACATAGCCATAATTTAAAACATAGATTAGGCGATATTAAGTTAACATTGGAGTGGGTTTGGGCATCAAGGGGGTAAAAAGGAAAACACAGCGTGGCATCCAAAGTGTTAAAGAAGACGTGTCCGGCCCATGGGGACATTAACGTGTGTTGTCGAACTTGTCGGGCCTTACAAATACATTTGATTTAAATTTGATTTGATTTGATTTAAGAGAAGAGAAGAGAAGAGAAGAGAAGAGAAGAGAAGAGAAGAGAAGAGAAGAGAAGAGAAGAGAAGAAAAGAAAAGAAAAGAAAAGAAAAGAAAAGAAAAGAAAAGAAAAGAAAAGAAAAGAAAAGAAAAGAAAAGAAAAGAAAAGAAAAGAAAAGAAAAGAAAAGAAAAGAAAAGAAAAGAAAAGAAAAGAAGAGGAGGAGAGAAGAAGATAATAGAATAGAGGAGAGGAGGAGATAAGAGGGAATGGATGGAATGCAGAAGCGATGGAGAGAAGATTCAAATTATTAAGGGGAGCAGATTAGAGAGAGAGAGAGAGAGAGACAACGGGAAAGAGAGAGAGACAAAGAGAGAAATGGAGCGAGGAGGAGAGAGAGAGAAATGATGGTGTGAGACCGAGACGGACAGACAGCTGGGGACTGTGGGGAACCTTTTAACCCATGCCAAAAAGACTACCTTCACACACACAAACACGCATGCAGGCATGTATGCACGCACACACACACACACACACACACACACACACACGCACTCACACACGCACTCGTGTATTGGATCGTTAGTCTTTGATTTCCCCAGTAATGGAGCTGGTGGTGGGGGTGGGGGGGTATAGCGACTGGGACCACTGCTTTAGCTCTGGCTAATTTCTAATTTCACTCCCAGCTTGATCACCACCCAGCACAGGTGTCCTCTTGGCACCAGGCGGCTGTTGCCATGGCAATGCCATCACCGAATGCCAAGAAGATGCCACCGTCCAAGGAGCTCAACCCACGGTAGCCCTCTATACTGTATTCATTATGAGCAGACAGCAGGGGCACATGTTACACGTACAGGATCACATGCAGGGGGATCAAACAACAGCTCCGTGTTCCAGACAAAAGGTTGCAGGCTTGATCCCTGTGTTGACCGTCCTCAATGGTGTCAGAGCGCTCCAGTACAGGGGAGGGTAACCCCATGTAGCCTACTGCAGGCTATACTGTAGAACAGGGAGGATAACACCATGTAGCCTACTGCAGGCTATACTGTAGAACAGGGAGGATAACACCATGTAGCCTACTGCAGGCTATACTGTAGAACAGGGAGGATAACACCATGTAGCCTACTGCAGGCTATACTGTAGAACAGGGAGGATAACACCATGTAGCCTACTGCAGGCTATACTGTAGAACAGGGAGGATAACACCATGTAGCCTACTGCAGGCTATACTGTAGAACAGAGAGGATAACACCATGTAGCCTACTGCAGGCTATACTGTAGAACAGAGAGGATAACACCATGTAGCCTACTGCAGGCTATACTGTAGAACAGGGAGGATGACCCCATGTAGCCTACTGCAGGCTATACTGTAGAACAGGGAGGATAACACCATGTAGCCTACTGCAGGCTATACTGTAGAACAGAGAGGATAACACCATGTAGCCTACTGCAGGCTATACTGTAGAACAGAGAGGATAACACCATGTAGCCTACTGCAGGCTATACTGTAGAACAGGGAGGATAACACCATGTAGCCTACTGCAGGCTATACTGTAGAACAGGGAGGATAACACCATGTAGCCTACTGCAGGCTATACTGTAGAACAGGGAGGATAACACCATGTAGCCTACTGCAGGCTATACTGTAGAACAGGGAGGATAACACCATGTAGCCTACTGCAGGCTATACTGTAGAACAGGGAGGATAACACCATGTAGCCTACTGCAGGCTATACTGTAGAACAGGGAGGATAACACCATGTAGCCTACTGCAGGCTATACTGTAGAACAGGGAGGATAACACCATGTAGCCTACTGCAGGCTATACTGTAGAACAGAGAGGATAACTCCATGTAGCCTACTGCAGGCTATACTGTAGAACAGAGAGGATAACACCATGTAGCCTACTGCAGGCTATACTGTAGAACAGGGAGGATAACACCATGTAGCCTACTGCAGGCTATACTGTAGAACAGGGAGGATAACACCATGTAGCCTACT
>NW_028169391.1:22500-24000 GCF_963971535.1 Notolepis coatsorum | reverse complement strand
GTCTTTCTCTGGTCTGCATCCCCTTAACAATTGTGTGTATTGAGCCGTACTGTATTGTACCCATTCTGCAATCTGTTTAATACAATGTTCAATCAATCAATCAATCAATCAATCAATCAATCAATCAATCAATCAATCAATCAATCAATCAATCAATCAATGTTTAACTTAACTCTGTATGTTCTGCTTAACTCTGTATCTTTAACTTAACTCTGTATGTTCTGCTTAACTCTGTATCTTTAACTTTACTCTGTATGTTCTGCTTAACTCTGTATCTTTAACTTAACTCTGTATGTTCTGCTTAACTCTGTATCTTTAACTTAACTCTGTATGTAACTTGACGTGACTGTAAATGAGGGAAACCTCAGTTGCCTTTCGAGTTTAAATAAAGGTTTGACATTTTATTAAATGAATAAATATAAACAGCATTATTGTACTCTCATACAGAGTTATATGAGTTATATGCAGTATTTATATACCTGCTCTCTCTCTGTCACTGGGGGAATATGTAAAGACAGCAGCATCCAGTACAAGCAGATCCACTGGATGACACATGTTATATGTATATTTATATTTACATGTTAAATATGTAGCAGGGTGGATTATCCCTGCTTTATGGGAGTAATAATAATAATAATGACTTGGATTTATATAGCGCTCTTCATGACACCCAGAGCGCTTCACAGAGTCCATTATTCATTCATACACAGTCATACCGGTGGTGGTAAGCTACAATTGCAGCCAGAGCTGCCCTGAGGCAGACTCACGGAAGCGTGGCGAATAATCATCGCCTACGGCCCCTCCGACCACCACCAACATTCATTCACATGCATACACATTCATACGAGGCAAGTAGGTTAAGTGTCTTGCCCAAGGACACAATGGCAATGGGATGGACATGGGCTTGAGCGGGATTCGAACCACCAACCCTTCGATCATTGGACGACCCGCTCTACCCCTGAGCCACGCCGCCCCACGAGTGGATGTACACGGCCACCTGGTAGCGAGAACGCAGCAGAGCTGGGTCCAGCTGAGTCCCCGACTGTAGGCCAGGAATGTTGAAGTGGAGGTCGAGCAGCAGGAGTGGATGGGGCCTAGGATTCACTGACCTAGGGATGGTACGCTGGCAGTAGCTCCCCACACACCCACACTTCCCCCAATACTTACTGGGCCCTCCCACACCCGATGGCAGTAAAGATGGATGATATATTCGCTCCCCAAAGCAGTACCCTTCCTTAATGATGAGTGGATACCTTTCACAATGAACTATAGGCAGGAGGTGGGGAAAGGGTTAAACTGTAATGAGCATTGCCCGGAAAGGAAAGGGTTAGACAGAATGCACATTAACCGACACACACACAGTGGTCCCATTCAGTTCTCTTTACTGAAGTCTGATACAAGTTACAATTTATTACACCTCTATGAAAGTTATTTCCACACTGGGCACCCAGTGCTCTCGCTCTATACTACAGACTCAAGTTCTTCCCACACTGGGCTAGA
>NW_028169391.1:0-17500 GCF_963971535.1 Notolepis coatsorum | reverse complement strand
TATGCAATCTGTTAATAAAGTTTTCAATCATTCAATCAAGATATTCCTTATAATCTCACTTAAGATTTCCTTCAAATACAATTGGTTTCACAAAACACCTTCAAATCTTCTCCTTAAAGGAACACGCCAACTTTTTGGGAAATTGGCTTATTTGCCATCTACCCTGGAGTTAGACAAGCAGATACATACCCTTTTCTTCTCTGTGCAACGGAACTATTTTTTGCCGAACCACTGCTGCCTGGGCGCAGTGATTTCATCACCTCAAAAGCCCAGTTTTTCAAAAAACCACAGAGCTTTTGAGGTGATGAAATCACTGCGCCTACTTCCAGTGAATGACGCTAAGCTAGGCTAACAGTGCAGCTGTTCCCAAAGCCTAATGCTTGTCTAACTCCAGGGAAGATGGCAAATAAGCTAATTTCCCAAAAAGGTGGCATGTTCCTTTAAGGTTTCCTTAAAATGTTCACTTAAAGGAAAACTCCAACATTTTGGGAAATTTGCCATCTTCCCTGGAGTTAGACAAGAAGATACATACCTTTTTCTTCTCTGTGCGTGCATTAGGCTTAGGGAACGCCCGCAATGTTAGCTTAGCTTAGCGTCAGTCACTGGAAGTAGGTGTGCCAGTGTAGCCTACTTCCCAACAGTCACAAAATACACTCCAAATACAACTCCAAAACGTTCCTGTAAACATGTTGTGACCTGTGTATTTACCACACGGAGAAATAAAAAATAATTGAATTAGACATTTCACGTCACGAGTGCTACTTATTTTATTATTATTATTTTTTTTGATCTTTTTCCCCCTCCTTTTTCCTCCGATTTTCTTCCATCCCAATGTTAGTCGTTATGCCAATTCCCAATCCCCTTCCTGGTCGCTGCGCACTTACCCCCCACAGTCGGTCTGGGAGAGTGGAGGCTATCACGTGCTTCCTCCGACACACGTCTAGCCAATCAACCGCTTCTTTTCACCTGGCAGCGCGGATTCTCACTGAGAGGGCGTAACGTGTGGAAGGATCACACTATCCCACTCAGGTCCTATCCGCGCTTAGCAGGCGCCCCGACCGAACTGTAGGAGTCGCTGTTTACAACGACCCGGACCCACCCCGCCAGCTTCTCCCACCCTCTAATACTGCCAATTGTATTAGTGTGAACGGCCAGCCAAGCTGGTGACAACGCCG
The DNA here is from genome assembly GCF_963971535.1 of Notolepis coatsorum. Taxonomy (NCBI): domain Eukaryota; kingdom Metazoa; phylum Chordata; class Actinopteri; order Aulopiformes; family Paralepididae; genus Notolepis; species Notolepis coatsorum. The sequence continues at coordinate 16,325 of NW_028169391.1, read as the reverse complement.
GGAGCTGGATTCGAACAGGCGAATCCAGCTCACAGCTCCAGGGTTGGTAACGAACGCAATCTCCGCTACGCCACCTGACCGCTAGTGAGTGCTACTTTTTCTAATGTCAAGGTCAGTGTTTAAATTTTTGTTTCATTCAAAGGATCCGAACCGATTGAAGTTATTATGGCTACCATGACTGTGGTAAGTTTTCATTTATGTTTTTAGATGGAAGGCTGTATTCCGCACATGCACACACAACATTAAGGGATAGTGCAATTATAAGATAAGATAAGATAAGATAAGATATTCCTTTATTGATCCCCTTGGGGAAATTCAGGCATTCAGGTATTATATTTTACACCCCCCTGTTTATGTTAATGTTATTTATGCCTTACTCCTGTTTTTATATTTAATACTGTGTTTAGGACTGTGTTTTTATATTTTTACTAGCACCTAGGGCTGCATTTAAAATTTTGTTGTAACAACTGTAACAATGACAATAAAGATCTATTCTATTCCTTCTGTCTAACGTTAGCGAATATTGTGAGATTGATGAATAGGACGTAACTTTGCTGGACTATCCGACCTAGTATAAATTCCTCAGCGGTCCCCGCATCCCTTGGCTTTTGATTCAATGCTACCTTTGCTTGCTGACTGGCGTTACATTAGCCCTTTTCGTGACTGTGATGCACGACTACAGGGTTTGGGCGAGTGAATCCACACTCGTGGTATTATTATTACTCTTTTATTATGTAACGCTAGCCCTTTTCGTGACTGTGATGCACGCCAACAGGGTTTGGACGAGTCCCTGTTGGCGTGCATCACAGTGTTACATAATAAACGAGGCTACATTAGGCTACTCGTAAATTGGCTAACCTATTTAGTTTACTCAGGAGTTCAGGTCATATGAACAGGTCTATGACCAAAGAAAAGAGCATAAAAGTGTCTTCATTGTTTAGCCACAGTTTCTATATGCTACTATCACCAAGCCTTTCACCCCAGAGCACTGCTGGATCTAGCTAGCTAACGTTATACCAAGACGCATTACAGAGCACTGCTCCATCTAGCTAGCTAACGTTATACCAAGACGCATTACAGAGCACTGCTCCATCTAGCTAGCTAACGTTATACCAAGACGCATTACAGAGCGCTGCTGGATCTAGCTAGCTAACGTTATACCAAGACGCATTACAGAGCGCTGCTGGATCTAGCTAGCTAACGTTATACCAAGATGCATTACAGAGCACTGCTGGATCTAGCTAGCTAACGTTATACCAAGATACATTACAGAGCACTGCTCCATCTAGCTAGCTAACGTTATACCAAGATACATTACAGAGCACTGCTCCATCTAGCTAGCTAACGTTATACCAAGATACATTACAGAGCACTGCTCCATCTAGCTAGCTAACATTATACCAAGATGCATTACAGAGCACTGCTCCATCTAGCTAGCTAACGTTATACCAAGAGGCATTACAGAGCACTGCTCCATCTAGCTAGCTAACGTTATACCAAGATACATTACAGAGCACTGCTGGATCTAGCTAGCTAACGTTATACCAAGATACATTACAGAGCACTGCTCCATCTAGCTAGCTAACGTTATACCAAGATGTATTACAGAGCACTGCTCCATCTAGCTAGCTAACGTTATACCAAGATGCATTACAGAGCACTGCTCCATCTAGCTAGCTAACGTTATACCAAGATACATTACAGAGCACTGCTCCATCTAGCTAGCTAACGTTATACCAAGATGCATTACAGAGCACTGCTCCATCTAGCTAGCTAACGTTATACCAAGATACATTACAGAGCGCTGCTGGATCTAGCTAGCTAACGTTATACCAAGATACATTACAGAGCACTGCTCGATCTAGCTAGCTAACGTTATACCAAGATACATTACAGAGCACTGCTCCATCTAGCTAGCTAACGTTATACCAAGATGCATTACAGAGCACTGCTCAATCTAGCTAGCTAACGTTATACCAAGATGCATTACAGAGCACTGCTGGATCTAGCTAGCTAACGTTATACCAAGATACATTACAGAGCACTGCTCCATCTAGCTAGCTAACGTTATACCAAGATACATTACAGAGCACTGCTCCATCTAGCTAGCTAACGTTATACCAAGATACATTACAGAGCACTGCTCCATCTAGCTAGCTAACGTTATACCAAGATGCATTACAGAGCGCTGCTGGATCTAGCTAGCTAACGTTATACCAAGATGCATTACAGAGCACTGCTCCATCTAGCTAGCTAACGTTATACCAAGATACATTACAGAGCACTGCTGGATCTAGCTAGCTAACATTATACCAAGAGGCATTACAGAGCACTGCTCCATCTAGCTAGCTAACGTTATACCAAGAGGCATTACAGAGCACTGCTGGATCTAGCTAGCTAACGTTATACCAAGATACATTACAGAGCACTGCTCCATCTAGCTAGCTAACGTTATACCAAGACGCATTACAGAGCACTGCTGGATCTAGCTAGCTAACGTTATACCAAGAGGCATTACAGAGCACTGCTGGATCTAGCTAGCTAACGTTATACCAAGATACATTACAGAGCACTGCTCCATCTAGCTAGCTAACGTTATACCAAGATGCATTACAGAGCACTGCTCCATCTAGCTAGCTAACGTTATACCAAGATGCATTACAGAGCACTGCTCCATCTAGCTAGCTAACGTTATACCAAGATGTATTACAGAGCACTGCTCCATCTAGCTAGCTAACGTTATACCAAGATGCATTACAGAGCACTGCTCCATCTAGCTAGCTAACGTTATACCAAGATACATTACAGAGCACTGCTGGATCTAGCTAGCTAACGTTATACCAAGATACATTACAGAGCACTGCTCCATCTAGCTAGCTAACGTTATACCAAGATACATTACAGAGCACTGCTCCATCTAGCTAGCTAACGTTATACCAAGATACATTACAGAGCACTGCTCCATCTAGCTAGCTAACGTTATACCAAGATACATTACAGAGCACTGCTCCATCTAGCTAGCTAACGTTATACCAAGATGCATTACAGAGCACTGCTCCATCTAGCTAGCTAACGTTATACCAAGATACATTACAGAGCACTGCTCCATCTAGCTAGCTAACGTTATACCAAGATACATTACAGAGCACTGCTCCATCTAGCTAGCTAACGTTATACCAAGATGCATTACAGAGCACTGCTGGATCTAGCTAGCTAACGTTATACCAAGATGCATTACAGAGCGCTGCTGGATCTAGCTAGCTAACGTTATACCAAGATGCATTACAGAGCACTGCTCCATCTAGCTAGCTAACGTTATACCAAGATACATTACAGAGCACTGCTCCATCTAGCTAGCTAACGTTATACCAAGATACATTACAGAGCACTGCTGGATCTAGCTAGCTAACGTTATACCAAGATACATTACAGAGCGCTGCTGGATCTAGCTAGCTAACGTTATACCAAGATACATTACAGAGCACTGCTCCATCTAGCTAGCTAACGTTATACCAAGAGGCATTACAGAGCACTGCTCCATCTAGCTAGCTAACGTTATACCAAGACGCATTACAGAGCACTGCTCCATCTAGCTAGCTAACGTTATACCAAGAGGCATTACAGAGCACTGCTCCATCTAGCTAGCTAACGTTATACCAAGATACATTACAGAGCACTGCTCCATCTAGCTAGCTAACGTTATACCAAGAGGCATTACAGAGCACTGCTCCATCTAGCTAGCTAACGTTATACCAAGACGCATTACAGAGCACTGCTCCATCTAGCTAGCTAACGTTATACCAAGAGGCATTACAGAGCACTGCTCCATCTAGCTAGCTAACATTATACCAAGATGCATTACAGAGCACTGCTCCATCTAGCTAGCTAACGTTATACCAAGAGGCATTACAGAGCACTGCTGGATCTAGCTAGCTAACGTTATACCAAGATGCATTACAGAGCACTGCTCCATCTAGCTAGCTAACGTTATACCAAGATACATTACAGAGCACTGCTCCATCTAGCTAGCTAACGTTATACCAAGATGCATTACAGAGCACTGCTCCATCTAGCTAGCTAACGTTATACCAAGATGCATTACAGAGCACTGCTCCATCTAGCTAGCTAACGTTATACCAAGATGCATTACAGAGCACTGCTGGATCTAGCTAGCTAACGTTATACCAAGATACATTACAGAGCACTGCTGGATCTAGCTAGCTAACGTTATACCAAGATGCATTACAGAGCACTGCTGGATCTAGCTAGCTAACGTTATACCAAGATACATTACAGAGCACTGCTGGATCTAGCTAGCTAACGTTATACCAAGATACATTACAGAGCACTGCTGGATCTAGCTAGCTAACGTTATACCAAGATACATTACAGAGCACTGCTCCATCTAGCTAGCTAACGTTATACCAAGATGCATTACAGAGCACTGCTCCATCTAGCTAGCTAACGTTATACCAAGATGCATTACAGAGCACTGCTCCATCTAGCTAGCTAACGTTATACCAAGATGCATTACAGAGCACTGCTGGATCTAGCTAGCTAACGTTATACCAAGATGCATTACAGAGCACTGCTCCATCTAGCTAGCTAACGTTATACCAAGACACATTACAGAGCACTGCTGGATCTAGCTAGCTAACGTTATACCAAGATACATTACAGAGCACTGCTCGATCTAGCTAGCTAACGTTATACCAAGATGCATTACAGAGCACTGCTCCATCTAGCTAGCTAACGTTATACCAAGATGCATTACAGAGCACTGCTCCATCTAGCTAGCTAACGTTATACCAAGTCACATTACAGAGCACTGCTCCATCTAGCTAGCTAACGTTATACCAAGATACATTACAGAGCACTGCTCCATCTAGCTAGCTAACGTTATACCAAGACGCATTACAGAGCACTGCTCCATCTAGCTAGCTAACGTTATACAAAGATACATTACAGAGCACTGCTCCATCTAGCTAGCTAACGTTATACCAAGATACATTACAGAGCACTGCTCCATCTAGCTAGCTAACGTTATACCAAGATGCATTACAGAGCACTGCTCCATCTAGCTAGCTAACATTATACCAAGACGCATTACAGAGCACTGCTCGATCTAGCTAGCTAACGTTATACCAAGACGCATTACAGAGCACTGCTCCATCTAGCTAGCTAACGTTATACCAAGATGCATTACAGAGCGCTGCTGGATCTAGCTAGCTAACGTTATACCAAGAGGCATTACAGAGCACTGCTCCATCTAGCTAGCTAACGTTATACCAAGAGGCATTACAGAGCACTGCTGGATCTAGCTAGCTAACGTTATACCAAGAGGCATTACAGAGCGCTGCTGGATCTAGCTAGCTAACGTTATACCAAGATACATTACAGAGCACTGCTGGATCTAGCTAGCTAACGTTATACCAAGACGCATTACAGAGCACTGCTCGATTTAGCTAGCTAACGTTATACCAAGAGGCATTACAGAGCACTGCTGGATCTAGCTAGCTAACGTTATACCAAGATGCATTACAGAGCACTGCTCCATCTAGCTAGCTAACGTTATACCAAGATACATTACAGAGCACTGCTCCATCTAGCTAGCTAACATTATACCAAGATGCATTACAGAGCACTGCTCCATCTAGCTAGCTAACGTTATACCAAGATGCATTACAGAGCACTGCTCCATCTAGCTAGCTAACGTTATACCAAGATACATTACAGAGCACTGCTCCATCTAGCTAGCTAACATTATACCAAGATGCATTACAGAGCACTGCTCCATCTAGCTAGCTAACATTATACCAAGATGCATTACAGAGCACTGCTCCATCTAGCTAGCTAACATTATACCAAGATACATTACAGAGCGCTGCTCCATCTAGCTAGCTAACGTTATACCAAGATACATTACAGAGCACTGCTCCATCTAGCTAGCTAACGTTATACCAAGATACAAACCGAATTTGCCTGGTGCCATTACCTTTCCTTTATTCTACTGTATTTCAATAATCTTATCTAATATGGTATTGTTTTCATATGCCGTTGAATGTGTTGGCGGAGGCAGAGATGATCCAAGCAGAGCAGACCGTTCACTGAAGAGGTGGTAAGATGGTACCAGCAGAGCAGACCGTTCACTGAAGAGGTGGTAAGATGGTACCAGCAGAGCAGACAGGTTTACTGAAGAGGTGGTAAGATGGTACCAGCAGAGCAGACAGGTTCACTGAAGAGGTGGTAAGATGGTACCAGCAGAGCAGACAGGTTTACTGAAGAGGTGGTAAGATGGTACAAGCAGCAGGTTTACTGAAGAGGTGGTAAGATGGTACCAGCAGAGCAGACAGGTTCACTGAAGAGGTGGTAAGATGGTACCAGCAGAGCAGACAGGTTCACTGAAGAGGTGGTAAGATGGTACCAGCAGAGCAGACAGGTTTACTGAAGAGGTGGTAAAATGGGTTAGGGTTAGTAATCCAGGCACATTGAAGTGGAGCGTGTATCGTGTGTATTGTGACTCGTGTGATGATGTCAGTGTGTATCGTGACTTGTGTGATGACGTCAGCGTGTATCGTGACGTGTGTGATGACGTCAGTGTGTATCGTGACTTGTGTGATGACGTCAGTGTGTATCGTGACTCGTGTGATGACGTCAGTGTGTATCGTGACTTGTGTGATGACGTCAGTGTGTATCGTGACTTGTGTGATGACGTCAGTGTGTATCGTGACTTGTGTGATGACGTCAGTGTGTATCGTGACTTGTGTGATGACGTCAGTGTGTATCGTGACTTGTGTGATGACGTCAGTGTGTATCGTGACTTGTGTGATGACGTCAGTGTGTATCGTGACTTGTGTGATGACGTCAGTGTGTATCGTGACTTGTGTGATGACTTGTGTGTATCGTGACTTGTGTGATGACGTCAGTGTGTATCGTGACTTGTGTGATGACGTCAGTGTGTATCGTGACTTGTGTGATGACGTCAGTGTGTATCGTGACTTGTGTGATGACTTGTGTGTATCGTGACTTGTGTGATGACGTCAGTGTGTATCGTGACTTGTGTGATGACGGCAGTGTGTATCGTGACTTGTGTGATGACTTGTGTGTATCGTGACTTGTGTGATGACGTCAGTGTGTATCGTGACTTGTGTGATGACGGCAGTGTGTATCGTGACTTGTGTGATGACGTCAGTGTGTATCGTGACTTGTGTGATGACGTCAGTGTGTATCGTGACTTGTGTGATGACGTCAGTGTGTATCGTGACTTGTGTGATGACGTCAGTGTGTATCGTGACTTGTGTGATGACGTCAGTGTGTATCGTGACTTGTGTGATGACGTCAGTGTGTATCGTGACTTGTGTGATGACGTCAGTGTGTATCGTGACTTGTGTGATGACTTGTGTGTATCGTGACTTGTGTGATGACGTCAGTGTGTATCGTGACTTGTGTGATGACTTGTGTGTCGTGTGTATCGTGACTTGTGTGATGACGTCAGTGTGTATCGTGACTTGTGTGATGACGTCAGTGTGTATCGTGACTTGTGTGATGACGTCAGTGTGTATCGTGACTTGTGTGATGACGTCAGTGTGTATCGTGACTTGTGTGACGACGTCAGTGTGTATCGTGACTTGTGTGATGACGTCAGTGTGTATCGTGACTTGTGTGATGACGTCAGTGTGTATCGTGACTTGTGTGATGACGTCAGTGTGTATCGTGACTTGTGTGATGACGTCAGTGTGTATCGTGACTTGTGTGATGACGTCAGTGTGTATCGTGACTTGTGTGATGACTTGTGTGTATCGTGACTTGTGTGATGACGTCAGTGTGTATCGTGACTTGTGTGATGACTTGTGTGTCGTGTGTATCGTGACTTGTGTGATGACGTCAGTGTGTATCGTGACTTGTGTGATGACTTGTGTGTCGTGTGTATCGTGACTTGTGTGATGACGTCAGTGTGTATCGTGACTTGTGTGATGACTTGTGTGTCGTGTGTATCGAGGCGTGTGTGATGACGTCCGAAGCTTCGCCCCGCGGCCACTGATTCAGGAAACGGCTTCACGGTTGGAGTGCAATTTTAAGTATAAGAGGCAACGAAACACAACGGACACATTGTCACATTGTGTCGACATAGGAATTCATTACGCGTTTCTTTGCGTTGGAGAATCCCCTGGAGTACCGGGAAAGACAAATAAATGTGTATCCTAACGTATATAATATGTAACAGCTGGTAGCGTGAGGCACAGTCAGTCACGGTGGACCTCAAGCGTTGTAAAGGGACTGGCGAGTACAAGATACAAGATACAAGAGTTTTATTTGTCACGGCATACAGTGAAATGCGGGGGGTCTTGCCCGCAATGATGTGCATAATTACAATAGTAATATATAATAAGAATCCAACCAAGAGCGACATTGTGCAATAAACAAGTAAACAAAGTAGGGCATATCGGTATCTGTATGTGAGTTATTTACAGAGCATGGTAGGACATGCTAGGTCCTGTGGTAGTGCAATACACTGCACCGAGTAGCCGTACTGCGAGTTAAACTCACTCCACTTAAAAAGACACACAGACACGATACTAAGTGAATTCACCGCTTGGTGTAGCGGTCTGTGCTGTCGCCTGTCGCCCCGTGTCGCGGCAGACCCGGGTTCTAAACTCCCTCGGGGGCATCAAAGTTAAACACAACGCAAAAAGGTGACAATATCAGCTCTGTTACATATAAACTTGCTGTAATGTCTAACTTGCTGTGCCTAATCTGATCATATCTGTATGATCCAAATGCAGGACGGCATGTCGATTTCTAGTTGCTTTTTCTGAATACAAATTAATTCCTCCTCTGTCCCTGCCATCATGCTGTCAGAAAAACAGACACAATATTATTTGTTTATTGGCATCATCATCACATCAAAGCTTCACACACCAAAGCCATGGTATTATAATCACGCTGCCTGTTCTACATTTATTGTCCACTTGATGGCACAGTAGAGCATTGAACCACCATGAAGCTTCGGTACATGAGTGACACTTTTGGATGGAAAGAGCAGGGCGATAGAACGCCAGGTAGTTTGCAGGCTGTTCGATGCGGAAATGGGCAAAGACACAGCTCGTCACGCGATTGGGCAAACATGTCAGTGGCCAATCAGAGAGGTCAGTCAGTGGCCAATCAGAGAGCGTCTGCCAGAAATGCGGCTAGGAAAAAAAAGAATGCAGTAGAGTGGCAGTGTGTGGAGCGGGGTAGGGCCTTTTGAGCCCAGACAGGCAGCTTCCCAATTAGCAGCTGATTGCTGATTGCACATAACAGAAACACTAAACCGTGTTTAGGGCACTGTATAAGTCTATTCCCTTCTATTATGAACCCCCCCCCCCTGTACTCTACCACACTTGGTACCTTCCAAATCTCCCCTCCAGAAAAGGCTTTGGCCTCTCCCAGTTCTGGTTGGGCAGCCAGAGATCCTACCAGGAACCAAGTGGGAGCACAGACAAACAAGAGTACAAACTATTTATATACACAAGTTATGATTTAACAGAAGGTGTGTCTTCTGTGCCTGGGTTCTACCAGTACCTATATACAAAATAAACAACGCCAAACAAACCTAAGCTAAATGTTTGGTAGCATGACCACATGTGGGGACCAGGGCTAAACCAACCATTACAGGGCCTGGGGCATCCCTCCTGTCATACTGTACCTTACTGTGACCAGTCTCTTTAATCACTGACCAGTCTCTTTAATCACTGACCAGTCTCTTTAATCACTGACCAGTCTCTTTAACCCTTTCACTGCCACACGACAGCCGGTTAACCCTTTCACTGTGACAATACAGAAGGTTAGCGGATGCGGAGCTAATGATGCTAATGATGGAGCATTGCCGTCGGTTGTGTGATAGTAAAGGGTTAACCTTCTGTCGCGTGGCAGTGAAAGGGTTAATCACTTGTTCATGTAGAGTCGTCCGGAAGCAGAAAGCAGAGGTCACGTGGGGGTCAGCCTCCTCTAGAAGTCACGTGGGGGTCGGCCTCCTCTAGAGGTCACGTGGGGGTCGGCCTCCTCTAGAGGTCACGTGGGGGTCGGCCTCCTCTAGAGGTCACGTGGGGGTCAGCTCCTCTAGAGGTCACGTGGGGGTCGGCCTCTACCTGATCTATCGTTCTCCCGGTGCTTCTTGGTGATGGTGTTGATCGGCCACTTCTAGGCAGAGCTGCGGTCGTGTTGACTGCCCTCCATGTGGCTGGACGGAGCTGGACTCTGGTGGAGATGGTCGTATAGTTTTCCCCAGACTGATGGGCTGTCAGTACCTTCCTCTCTGGTCTCCTCGGGTATCTCCTTTCCTCTCTGGTCTCCTTGGGTGTCTCCTTTCCCCTTGGCATTGTTGATCTGTGTGGGTACACCTTGGCACTGCAGTGGTTTGGTTGGTTTCCGCTCTCTTTTGATCTGTGTTGCCCAACCCTTTCCCTGAGGACGTCTCATTTGATTGGTCTGCTTACTGGACTTGACCAGATTCAGATTCAGATTCCTTTAATAGAAAGAGCAGGAGCTGAGTCTCTTCACACGCATCTCTTCCTGAGCGTTCTCAGCAGTGACGTGCAGAAGAGAGGAGGCACGATGCGATGGTTGATCTTCACAATATAATAATGTTTTTATTGTGAATAGCGGATCACTCAGTTGCTCATAGCAAACAAAAAGGGTGAGACCCAAAGTCTCCACAGACCCTATATAACGTAAAGAAAAGGCACAGTCTCCCCAATGTGTGTCTGGTGAACCCACACGTTTTTTAAACAATGCAGATTTTAAAACAATAAAGCCATAACCATGTATTGTAATTGTTAGACTAGAAGTCTTTATTTGTCATGCAGTTTTAACACACACACGCGAGATGGGCGACCCACAGGAACACACACACACACACACACACACACACACACACACACACACACACACACACACACACACACACACACACACACACACACACACACACACACACACACACACACACACACACACACACACACACACAGGAACACACACACACATGCACTGAGTCGCCGATGAAATGTCTCTCTGCACTTTTCCCATCCCGTTGTCCTTCCCCCCCCAAGGGCAGCCGGGAGCAGACAGGGCCTCAACGCAGGACAGGTGGGCACCCCTCCCCTCCCCTCCAGGTGTTTTAAGAGTGTATCTAAGCCCCTCCCCTCCCTGTTCCAGGTGTTTTAAGAGTGTATCTAAGCCCCTCCCCTCCCTGTTCCAGGTGTTTTAAGAGTGTATCTAAGCCCCTCCCCTCCCTGTTCCAGGTGTTTTAAGAGTGTATCTCAGCCCCTCCCCTTCCCTGTTCCAGGTGTTTTAAGAGTGTATCTAAGCCCCTCCCCTCCCCTCCAGGTGTTTTAAGAGTGTATCTCAGCCCCTCCCCTCCCTGTTCCAGGTGTTTTAAGAGTGTATCTCAGCCCCTCCCCTCCAGGTGTTTTAAGAGTGTATCTCAGCCCCTCCCCTCCCCTCCAGGTGTTTTAAGAGTGTATCTCAGCCCCTCCCCTCCCTGTTCCAGGTGTTTTAAGAGTGTATCTAAGCCCCTCCCCTCCCTGTTCCAGGTGTTTTAAGAGTGTATCTCAGCCCCTCCCCTCCCCTCCCCTCCAGGTGTTTTAAGAGTGTATCTCAGCCCCTCCCCTCCCTGTTCCAGGTGTTTTAAGAGTGTATCTAAGCCCCTCCCCTCCCTGTTCCAGGTGTTTTAAGAGTGTATCTCAGCCCCTCCCCTCCAGGTGTTTTAAGATAAGATAAGATATTCCTTTATTGATTCAGGCATCATAGCAGCATGGGGGATGGGGGGGGGGGGGGGGGGTACAGGTAGTAATAACAACACAGGCAGTGTAAACAATTTGGTCAATATAATTTACTATCTGACTAGCTGAAGAAATATTCACATTATTCACAGTGTCACATACGGTGCAGTATGCATAAGGTAGTGTTATAATTTACTATTTAAGAGTGTATCTCAGCCCCTCCCCCTTGCAGGTGTTTTAACACATTCCCGGCTATCCATGTATATATACGTGTTTAACTTGTTTTTTCTTTTATTCGATTTTAATATCCTATTCACTGTCACGGAGCTGTATGTTGGCTGGAAACGGCATATTGGGACTCGGAAAGTGCAGTACCGGCCAGATCCTGGTATTGGCGCTGTCTCGAAAATGCAGTTTCCCTTGTTGCAGACGGGGTCTCACCTTTTTCTCACTCCGGGATGCGTCTATGCTTTAAGCAAGTGGCTTGTCCTTCCGCGTTCCCGTTTTGCGCTCTGATTGGCCACGCACGTTTCTGGTCATGTGACATGTGCGCCAATCGTGGACGGCAAGTTCTGCGCCTATTTCCGGGTCTAACAGCCTGCAAACTACCTAACGCCTAGTTTATCACTGGTTAAGCTTAGGCGACTCTTTCGCAGTTGGTTAAGGTTAGAGTTTGGAATCAGGGCTGGCGTTCTATCGCCCTGCTCTAAGACAAACTCTAACCTTAACCAACTTCGAAAGAGCGCCTAAGCTTAACCGTCCAAAAACTTGCCGTCCCACGATTGGCGCACATGTCACATGACCAGAAACGTGCGTGGCCAATCAGAGCGCAAAACGGGAACGCGGAAAAACAAGCCACTTGCTTAAAGTATAGAAGCCTCCGGGATAGCTTTTCTGTTAGCCTGAAGCGAGGGCTTCACCAGATCGCCTGGGATACTTTTTGCAATGCCGAATTCAGTATGCAGTAAAGGAATATAGCATCAGCCAATGGACATATCAATCTACCAGATGGCGATCAAATAACTGAGAAATCCTTTTTGGAAGATTTCACCGCACCGCTTGGCTACGAATCGACTTTAAACGGGAACATTTCGGTCCCATTGGAAATGCATTGCAAGTTAGAGTGGAGGAGCTGAAATAATTTTTTTCCACTACCTTGGGTAAATTGCGACAGTGATCTCAATTTTGGACGTAGAAAAAAAAAAACATCAAAACGATGACACGGCTGTCGGTTCGCTCACAAAAGGTTCGCTCACAAACTTCTCATCATTGGCACCAAAACCACCCTCACCAGATCCGGACCCATCACACTCACCATCAACGACTCCACCATCACCCCCTCCCCCCTAGTCCGCAACCTTGGTGTCCTCCTTGACCCCACCCTCTCATTTGACCCCCACGTCCGCTCCATCGTGAAAACATCCTACTTTCACCTCCGCAACATCGCAAAAATCCGTCACTGCCTCTCGCCCCCCGCTGCTGAATCCCTCATTCACGCCTTCATCTCCTTCCGCCTGGACTACTGCAACTCCCTCCTCACTGGTATCACCTCCCGCTCCCTCCATAAACTGCAAATGGTCCAAAATTCAGCCGCCCGCCTCCTCACTAACACCCGGTCCCGCGAACACATCACTCCTGTCCTCCACTCCCTCCACTGGCTCCCGATCAAACACTGCATTAACTTTAAAACACTACTCCTCACCTTCAAAGCCCTCCACAGCCTGCCCCCCCCCTACCTGACTGATCTCCTTCTCCCCTACCGCCCCACCCGTTCCCTCCGGTCCTCCTCCACTGCCTCCCTCACTGTCCCGACATCCAAGCTTAAAAACTTCGGAGATCGGGCCTTCTCTCGCACTGCACCCCGACTCTGGAACTCCCTCCCCCAGTCCATCAGAGACTCCCCTACACTCTCCACCTTCAAAGCTTGCCTCAAAACCCACCTGTTCTCCCTTGCCTTCAACCCCCCCCACCCCTAAACCCCCCCCTCCCCTCCAACCTGATTGATATGTCTCCAGTCTTTTTTTTGTGCCATCAGGCTGTCTCCCCCGTTCCCCCCATGGTCTCATGTTCCTTTTGTTTTTGTTTCTTTGTTGTTTTGTTTTTGTTTCTTTGCTTTCGTTTCTTTGTTTGTACCCCTGCTCCCGACTACTGTCAGCGACTTCGGGTTATTGAGAAGCGCTATATAAATTAAATGAATTATTATTATTATTATTAAAAGAAAAATAAATGGAATTGGACATTTCTATCTCAACTGATGACCATTTGTTTGAAGGTTCTCCTCCCCATAGACACCAATGTGTTTGCACTCTAAAAATACGATGATTTTTGAGCTTTTTCCCCCTTCTGTTCCGATCGTCACCAAGGCCACAATTGTCGACGGAATGCCACAATATCGCACACAACGGGTCCTACTAATCACCCCAAAGTACCAGAAAATACCAGAAACTACCCCAAAATACCCCAAAGTATACCCCAAAATACCAGAAACTACCCCAAAATACCCCAAAGTATACCCCAAAATACCAGAAACTAACCCAAAATACCCCAAAATACCAGAAACTACCCCAAAATACCCCAAAGTATACCCCAAAATACCAGAAACTACCCCAAAATACCCCAAAATACCAGAAAATACCAGAAACTACCCCAAAATACCCCAAAGTATACCCCAAAATACCAGAAACTACCCCAAAATACCCCAACATACCAGAAACTACCCCAAAATACCCCAAAGTATACCCCAAAATACCAGAAACTACCCCAAAATACCCCAAAATACCCCAAAGTATACCCCAAAATACCAGAAACTACCCCAAAATACCAGAAACTACCCCAAAATACCCCAAAGTATACCCCAAAATACCAGAAACTACCCCAAAATACCAGAAAATACCAGAAACTACCCCAAAATACCCCAAAGTATACCCCAAAATACCAGAAACGACCCCAAAATACCCCAAAATACCAGAAAATACCAGAAACTACCAGAAACTACCCCAAAATACCCCAAAGTATACCCCAAAATACCAGAAACTACCCCAAAATACCAGAAAATATCAGAAACTACCCCAAAATACCCCAAAGTATACCCCAAAATACCAGAAACTACCCCAAAATACCCCAAAATACCAGAAAATACCAGAAACTACCCCAAAATACCCCAAAGTATACCCCAAAATACCAGAAACTACCCCAAAATACCAGAAAATACCAGAAAATACCAGAAAATACCCCAAAATACCCCAAAGTATACCCCAAAATACCAGAAACTACCCCAAAATACCCCAAAATACCAGAAAATACCAGAAACTACCCCAAAATACCCCAAAGTATACCCCAAAATACCAGAAACTACCCCAAAATAGCCTAAAATACCCCAAAGTATACCCCAAAGTACCAGAAAATACCAGAAAATACCCCAAAATACCCCAAAGTACCCCAAAATACCCCAAAGTATACCCCAAAGTACAAGAAAATACCCCAAAATACCCCAAAGTATACCCCAAAGTACGAGAAAATACCAGAAAATACCCCAAAATACCCCAAATAGTGTGTAATAGTGTAATAGTGTGATAGTGTGTAATAGTGTAATAGTGTGTAATAGTGTAATATTGTGTAATAGTGTAATAGTGTAATAGTGTGTAATAGTGTAATAGTGTAGTGTGTAATAGTGTAATAGTGTGTAATAGTGTAATAGTGTAATAGTGTGTAATAGTGTAATAGTGTGTAATAGTGTGTAAAAGTGTAATAGTGTGCTAGTGTAGTAGTGTGTAATAGTGTAATAGTGTAATAGTGTGTAATAGTGTAATAGTGTAATAGTGTGTAATAGTGTAATAGTGTGTAATAGTGTGTAATAGTGTAATAGTGTGCTAGTGTAATAGTGTAATAGTGTGTAATAGTGTAATAGTGTGTAATAGTGTAATAGTGTGATAGTAGTAATAGTGTGTAATAGTGTAATAGTGTAATAGTAGTAATAGTGTGTAATAGTGTAATAGTGTGTAATAGTGTAATAGTGTGATAGTGTGTAATAGTATAATAGTGTGTAATAGTGTAATAGTGTGTAATAGTGTGTAATAGTGTAATAGTGTGTAATAGTGTAATAGTGTGTAATAGTGTAATAGTGTGTAATAGTGTGTAAAAGTGTAATAGTGTGCTAGTGTAATAGTGTAATAGTGTGTAATAGTGTAATAGTGTGTAATAGTGTGTAATAGTGTGTAAAAGTGTAATAGTGTGCTAGTGTAATAGTGTGTAATAGTGTGTAATAGTGTAATAGTGTAATAGTGTGTAATAGTGTGTAATAGTGTATTAGTGTAATAGTGTGTAATAGTGTAATAGTGTAATAGTGTGTAATAGTGTAATAGTGTGTAATAGTGTAATAGTGTAATTTTGTGTAATAGTGAGTAATAGTGTGTAATAGTGTAATAGTGTGTAATAGTGTAATAGTGTAATAGTGTGTAATAGTGTAATAGTGTGTAATAGTGTAATAGTGTGTAATAGTGTAATAGTGTAATAGTGTGTAATAGTGTAATAGTGTGTAATATTGTAATAGTGTGTAATAGTGTA
>NW_028169392.1:35000-68912 GCF_963971535.1 Notolepis coatsorum | reverse complement strand
ATTAACCAGTCAAGGCTGTACAGAGCTGTATACTAGTTAACTATATTAACCAGTCAAGGCTGTACAGAGCTGTATACTAGTTAACATATTAACCAGTCAACAGGCTGTACAGAGTGTAACTAGTTAACTATATTAACCAGTCAAGGCTGTACAGAGCTGTACACTAGTTAACTATATTAACCAGTCAAGGCTGTACAGAGCTGTACACTAGTTAACTATATTAACAGTCAAGGCTGTACAGAGCTGTATACTAGTTAACTATATTAACCAGTCAAGGCTGTACAGAGCTGTACTACTAGTTAACTATATTAACCAGTCAAGGCTGTACAGAGCTGTACACTAGTTAACTATATTAACCAGTCAAGGCTGTACAGAGCTGTACACTAGTTAACTATATTAACCAGTCAAGGCTGTACAGAGCTGTATACTAGTTAACTATATTAACCAGTCAAGCTGTACAGAGCTGTATACTAGTTAACTATATTAACCAGTCAAGCTGTACAGAGCTGTATACTAGTTAACTATATTAACCAGTCAAGGCTGTACAGAGCTGTACTATAACTATATTAACCAGTCAAGCTGTACAGAGCTGTACACTAGTTAACTATATTAACCAGTCAAGGCTGTACAGAGCTGTACACTAGTTAACTATATTAACCAGTCAAGGCTGTACAGAGCTGTATACTAGTTAACTATATTAACCAGTCAAGGCTGTACAGAGCTGTACACTAGTTAACTATATTAACCAGTCAAGGCTGTACAGAGCTGTACACTAGTTAACTATATTAACCAGTCAAGGCTGTACAGAGCTGTATACTAGTTAACTATATTAACCAGTCAAGGCTGTACAAGAGCTGTACACTAGTTAACTATATTAACCAGTCAAGGCTGTACAGAGCTGTATACTAGTTAACTATATTAACCAGTCAAGGCTGTACAGAGCTGTACACTAGTTAACTATATTAACCAGTCAAGGCTGTACAGAGCTGTATACTAGTTAACTATATTAACCAGTCAAGGCTGTACAGAGCTGTACACTAGTTAACTATATTAACCAGTCAAGCTGTACAGAGCTGTATACTAGTTAACTATATTAACCAGTCAAGGCTGTACAGAGCTGTACACTAGTTAACTATATTAACCAGTCAAGGCTGTACAGAGCTGTATACTAGTTAACTATATTAACCAGTCAAGGCTGTACAGAGCTGTACACTAGTTAACTATATTAACCAGTCAAGGCTGTACAGAGCTGTACACTAGTTAACTATATTAACCAGTCAAGGCTGTACAGAGCTGTACACTAGTTAACTATATTAACCAGTCAAGGCTGTACAGAGCTGTATACTAGTTAACTATATTAACCAGTCAAGGCTGTACAGAGCTGATACTAGTTAACTATATTAACCAGTCAAGGCTGTACAGAGCTGTACACTAGTTAACTATATTAACCAGTCAAGGCTGTACAGAGCTGTACACTAGTTAACTATATTAACCAGTCAAGGCTGTACAGAGCTGTACACTAGTTAACTATATTAACCAGTCAAGGCTGTACAGAGCTGTAAACTAGTTAACTATATTAACCAGTCAAGGCTGTACAGAGCTGTACACTAGTTAACTATATTAACCAGTCAAGGCTGTACAGAGCTGTACACTAGTTAACTATATTAACCAGTCAAGGCTGTACAGAGCTGTACACTAGTTAACTATATTAACCAGTCAAGGCTGTACAGAGCTGTACACTAGTTAACTATATTAACCAGTCAAGGCTGTACAGAGCTGTACACTAGTTAACTATATTAACCAGTCAAGGCTGTACAGAGCTGTACACTAGTTAACTATATTAACCAGTCAAGGCTGTACAGAGCTGTACACTAGTTAACTATATTAACCAGTCAAGGCTGTACAGAGCTGTACACTAGTTAACTATATTAACCAGTCAAGGCTGTACAGAGCTGTACTACTAGTTAACTATATTAACCAGTCAAGGCTGTACAGAGCTGTACACTAGTTAACTATATTAACCAGTCAAGGCTGTACAGAGCTGTACACTAGTTAACTATATTAACCAGTCAAGGCTGTACAGAGCTGTACACTAGTTAACTATATTAACCAGTCAAGGCTGTACAGAGCTGTACACTAGTTAACTATATTAACCAGTCAAGGCTGTACAGAGCTGTACACTAGTTAACTATATTAACCAGTCAAGGCTGTACAGAGCTGTACACTAGTTAACTATATTAACCAGTCAAGGCTGTACAGAGCTGTACACTAGTTAACTATATTAACCAGTCAAGGCTGTACAGAGCTGTACACTAGTTAACTATATTAACCAGTCAAGGCTGTACAGAGCTGTACACTAGTTAACTATATTAACCAGTCAAGGCTGTACAGAGCTGTATACTAGTTAACTATATTAACCAGTCAAGGCTGTACAGAGCTGTATACTAGTTAACTATATTAACCAGTCAAGGCTGTACAGAGCTGTACACTAGTTAACTATATTAACCAGTCAAGGCTGTACAGAGCTGTACACTAGTTAACTATATTAACCAGTCAAGGCTGTACAGAGCTGTATACTAGTTAACTATATTAACCAGTCAAGGCTGTACAGAGCTGTATACTAGTTAACTATATTAACCAGTCAAGGCTGTACAGAGCTGTATACTAGTTAACTATATTAACCAGTCAAGGCTGTACAGAGCTGTACACTAGTTAACTATATTAACCAGTCAAGGCTGTACAGAGCTGTATACTAGTTAACTATATTAACCAGTCAAGGCTGTACAGAGCTGTATACTAGTTAACTATATTAACCAGTCAGGGCTGTACAGAGCTGTATACTAGTTAACTATATTAACCAGTCAAGGCTGTACAGAGCTGTACACTAGTTAACTATATTAACCAGTCAAGGCTGTACAGAGCTGTATACTAGTTAACTATATTAACCAGTCAAGGCTGTACAGAGCTGTACACTAGTTAACTATATTAACCAGTCAAGGCTGTACAGAGCTGTACACTAGTTAACTATATTAACCAGTCAAGGCTGTACAGAGCTGTATACTAGTTAACTATATTAACCAGTCAAGGCTGTACAGAGCTGTATACTAGTTAACTATATTAACCAGTCAAGGCTGTACAGAGCTGTATACTAGTTAACTATATTAACCAGTCAAGGCTGTACAGAGCTGTATACTAGTTAACTATATTAACCAGTCAAGGCTGTACAGAGCTGTATACTAGTTAACTATATTAACCAGTCAAGGCTGTACAGAGCTGTATACTAGTTAACTATATTAACCAGTCAAGGCTGTACAGAGCTGTACACTAGTTAACTATATTAACCAGTCAAGGCTGTACAGAGCTGTACACTAGTTAACTATATTAACCAGTCAAGGCTGTACAGAGCTGTATACTAGTTAACTATATTAACCAGTCAAGGCTGTACAGAGCTGTATACTAGTTAACTATATTAACCAGTCAGGGCTGTACAGAGCTGTACACTAGTTAACTATATTAACCAGTCAAGGCTGTACAGAGCTGTACACTAGTTAACTATATTAACCAGTCAAGGCTGTACAGAGCTGTACACTAGTTAACTATATTAACCAGTCAAGGCTGTACAGAGCTGTACACTAGTTAACTATATTAACCAGTCAAGGCTGTACAGAGCTGTACACTAGTTAACTATATTAACCAGTCAAGGCTGTACAGAGCTGTACACTAGTTAACTATATTAACCAGTCAAGGCTGTACAGAGCTGTACACTAGTTAACTATATTAACCAGTCAGGGCTGTACAGAGCTGTACACTAGTTAACTATATTAACCAGTCAAGACTGTACAGAGCTGTACACTAGTTAACTATATTAACCAGTCAAGGCTGTACAGAGCTGTACACTAGTTAACTATATTAACCAGTCAAGGCTGTACAGAGCTGTATACTAGTTAACTATATTAACCAGTCAAGGCTGTACAGAGCTGTACACTAGTTAACTATATTAACCAGTCAAGGCTGTACAGAGCTGTACACTAGTTAACTATATTAACCAGTCAAGGCTGTACAGAGCTGTACACTAGTTAACTATATTAACCAGTCAAGGCTGTACAGAGCTGTACACTAGTTAACTATATTAACCAGTCAAGGCTGTACAGAGCTGTATACTAGTTAACTATATTAACCAGTCAAGGCTGTACAGAGCTGTATACTAGTTAACTATATTAACCAGTCAAGGCTGTACAGAGCTGTACACTAGTTAACTATATTAACCAGTCAAGGCTGTACAGAGCTGTACACTAGTTAACTATATTAACCAGTCAAGGCTGTACAGAGCTGTATACTAGTTAACTATATTAACCAGTCAAGGCTGTACAGAGCTGTATACTAGTTAACTATATTAACCAGTCAAGGCTGTACAGAGCTGTACACTAGTTAACTATATTAACCAGTCAAGGCTGTACAGAGCTGTACACTAGTTAACTATATTAACCAGTCAAGGCTGTACAGAGCTGTACACTAGTTAACTATATTAACCAGTCAAGGCTGTACAGAGCTGTATACTAGTTAACTATATTAACCAGTCAAGGCTGTACAGAGCTGTATACTAGTTAACTATATTAACCAGTCAAGGCTGTACAGAGCTGTACACTAGTTAACTATATTAACCAGTCAAGGCTGTACAGAGATTTAACACAGAGCTATGGACATCGATCACAACACCTATAAAAACACCATCTGTGTCTGGTCAATATCAGAAAGAAAACCAACCTTCTTACTGTCTTCTACTATCATGCACTCTTCCATTAATTAATCTTCCTCATCTATATTATTACCTACTATACTAATATGTCTCTACTACGCTGCACTCAACACTGAAGTTTCAACACTGTGTTTGATGCACATTGTCACTCGGCTGTAAAGGGGTCCCCACACGGCGAGCGATTTGAGCCAGGCGACCGATTTTTTTAGCGAGCCGACAGACAGAATTGTATCGCCTTCATTGTTACGAATGAGAGAACCCACACGGCAGGAGATTCTGAAGCGACGGTCGCGCAGCTATTTCTGTCGCCTCGCTAAAAATCGCCTCGATCCTATTTTTTGAGGCGACACAGCAGGACAATGAGGAAATAACAATAATATCATTCAATACATTCATTGATCAATAACCTACCTATTATTACCATGCTACTTGTTATGTTCATTATTATTAACGGGAACAATTTAAATAAATAACGTTAGTTGGAGAAGCTGTAGTGGCCGCTTGTCATTAACTAATAAATGAACAATGCGCCACGATGCACCTACTAGTGTTTTTATACTCGGGTAACAAAAGAAGTTGTGGATGTTGACAGAGTTTAATGTCCAGGCTGCAGCTGATGTAGTTTGTAAGGTTTATTGTCCAAAGAAAATTATGGTTGAGAACAAAACAGTTTGCGTCTTCCGTGAAAAAAACACTCTCTCAGCAGCTGCATAACATTACTTGTCCAATCGTTGGTAGTGAACGTATCGTAGCGATCAGGCATGCAGTATGTCAGGAAGAATGAGGAGAGGTTGTATTCGTATATGGTGGTTTAATTCCAGCTCAATATGGGTTTTACAGGTTAATACTCTCTCGTACTGCACAACACACACAGCTACCTGCTAACTAACGTCCGGTCCCGGCGGTCCGCCCTCCTATATCTCCCGGGGGGAAACACCCCCAGCTAAACAGAGCGACACATAGCATATTATACCTGAGAACGGTCGCCTCTGGTGTGGGGGGCTAAGCGATTGTCATTGAGCGACAGGCGATCACATCGCCAGGTGACGTCTGTCGCCCGCCGTGTGCAGACCACTTAAGAGTTGTACCCTTCCTGCTGACCTGTCGTACAGGACTCGGAAGTCGCTTTGGATAACAGCGTTCGGCAAAAAAAAATGACTAAATGTAAACGCACCGTCCTACACTACGACACAGCCGTCGGCCTCCATCCCAAACTGGCCGACGGTAGAGACGGTCTTGGCCGAGTGGTGTTGCTAGGGAGCAGCTTAAACCAGGGCTCCACTAGTAGCACTGGTACGACCTCCTGGAGCTTAAACCAGGGCTCCACTAGTAGCACTGGTACGACCTCCTGGAGCTTAAACCAGGGCTCCACTAGTAGCACTGGTACGACCTCCTGCAGCTTAAACCAGGGCTCCACTAGTAGCACTGGTACGACCTCCTGGAGCTTAAACCAGGGCTCCACTAGTAGCACTGGTACGACCTCCTGGAGCTTAAACCAGGGCTCCACTAGTAGCACTGGTACGACCTCCTGGAGCTTAAACCAGGGCTCCACTAGTAGCACTGGTACGACCTCCTGGAGCTTAAACCAGGGCTCCACTAGTAGCACTGGTACGACCTCCTGGAGCTTAAACCAGGGCTCCACTAGTAGCACTGGTACGACCTCCTGGAGCTTAAACCAGGGCTCCACTAGTAGCACTGGTACGACCTCCTGGAGCTTAAACCAGGGCTCCACTAGTAGCACTGGTACGACCTCCTGGAGCTTAAACCAGGGCTCCACTAGTAGCACTGGTACGACCTCCTGGAGCTTAAACCAGGGCTCCACTAGTAGCACTGGTACGACCTCCTGGAGCTTAAACCAGGGCTCCACTAGTAGCACTGGTACGACCTCCTGGAGCTTAAACCAGGGCTCCACTAGTAGCACTGGTACGACCTCCTGGAGCTTAAACCAGGGCTCCACTAGTAGCACTGGTACGACCTCCTGGAGCTTAAACCAGGGCTCCACTAGTAGCACTGGTACGACCTCCTGGAGCTTAAACCAGGGCTCCACTAGTAGCACTGGTACGACCTCCTGCAGCTTAAACCAGGGCTCCACTAGTAGCACTGGTACGACCTCCTGGAGCTTAAACCAGGGCTCCACTAGTAGCACTGGTACGACCTCCTGGAGACGCTAGGAGCACCAGCATCGCACTAATCGTCATTCAGCCCCAACGCATTTATCTCCTTCGATTCCATTACTCCTCAAGACTCATCTGCTGACTCATCTAAATCGCCCCCCCCCCCCCCCCCCCCCCTCTTCATAATCTTGGCACTATTATCTGTGACACAGAAGGATCTGAATGATATTCTCTTTTGAAAAAGAGGGCACTGGATATATATATATATATATATATATAATCTTTAGAGAGAGAGAGAGGAGCATGCTGTTTGACCGGATAATGCAAGTCCCACCTGGTTTAGTTTTAAAATCTTTAGTAGCACTATCTGCAGAATGTGACGATTGATTGATTGATTGAAAATTGTATTAACAGATTGCAGAATGGGTACAATACAGTACGGCTCCATACACACAATTGTATAAGGGGATGCAGACCAGAGAAAGACCTTCGTCTTGTTTACATCAGGGTCCCCCCACTAAACAGTAGTCTGCAGTTTATTGGGAACCCCCGGTTTATTATCTGATAGCTTTAACCCTTTCACTACCACACTACATAATGTTAACCCTTTCACTATACCACACTACAGACGGTTAGTGAAAGGGTTAACCGTGTGGTTGTGAAAGGGTTAAGCCTTTGCCAATGCGGCAGTGAACGGGTTAACCTTCTGTATTGTCTCAGTGAAATGGTTAACCATTTGGTAGTGTGGTAGTGAAATGGTTAATATTTGCGATCACTGCAACAGGAAACACACCTGGGTCCGTTTGGAATGCTTATGTTGTGAAGTTGAAACCGTCTCTGGTATCTGGAGAAAGGCCCTGTACTCAGCAATACAACTGTTGTTGTGTCCCCTGCAGGTTCAGACCAGCACCCGCTCTTTCAGTCCAAGGCAGCCAGGGGCGTCTGGTAAGTCAGCGGGGCTTATTATTACCACAAAAAAACATAAAACGACAACACAACTGAATAAGTAAACAAACCCCCACGATTATCACCTTCCACCACACACTCAATAGTGTTCGTCAGTGTAATTTACAGTAGGCTTCTTGCTTTTAGGCCATGCAAAGGGGGAAATGTTAACGTTGAGCTTATTTTTTTTCTTTATTTCACCACGACTTAAGTCCCAACACTCCAGACACAGGCACACCACTCCTAGGCCTACTGTATAATGACCAGTAGATGGCGATGTTGCCTAAGGAATCACGCAGTCGGACTCTGTATGATACAGATATACTGAGTGTAATGGGTCTGTTTTGCAATTAGTAGGGATTACCAGTCGGTCCGTCAAGGTTATATACAGGTTTGCACAGTATAGCGAACATGTATCACATACCAACCTCATTATAACATTGACGTAAGCTGTCCTTACAGAGATAATTCATATTGTGTTATAGTCAGAGCTCACATGTGTGTGATCTCTGTGTGTTGAGGTGTCGAGCTGAAATAAATGGTAAATGGCTGCATTTATATAGCAGCTCTTATCCAAAGCGCTTAAACATTTTTCCCCTCACATTCACCCATTCACTCACATTATTCACACACCGACGGCGGAGGCGACCACGCAAGGTGCCGACCTGCTCATCGGGAGCAATTAGGGGTTAAGTGTCTTGCTCAAGGGCACTTCGACACACTGCCTGGGAGGAGCGGGAATTGAACCGGTGAACCTTCCGACTACCAGACGGCCGCTCTACCTCCTGAGCCACTGAGTTCTAAACCCGCCTCACAACCTGAGAGAAAAGCCAAGGCTGAAGTAAATCTTCTCTGTGTAAATGAAAGCAGGAGAATTGCTGTTATCAACCATCGTGACCATCCTGCGTGGCCACCATGCCGTGTGCATCAGCTGGCAACACTTGAGAGGCGGTGTGTATAGGGTCGGGGTACCGTTCACATTTGAACTGATACCGGTACCCAACGGTAGGGCTGCACGATTTTGGGAAATAATCGAATGGACCTGTCTCAAACCCTGCCCTCTTTTCTTGATCCTCCAATCACAACTGTCGCTTACCTCGGACAAACTTGGTTTGTCCGAGGTAAGCGACAGTTGTGATTGGAGGATCAAGAAAAGAGGGCAGGGTTTGAGACAGGTGAATTGCAATTTTTCGGACAGATATTGCGATTGCGATTACATTTGCGATTATAATAATATTTTTAAGCAGCCCCACAGAGGTTTACTGTAAAATGCGGCTTGCATCTGGCCTACGCACTGGGTCTGTTCGGGACACCGAGCCTGAAATTTTTTATTTTACCTGGGAATCGACACCGGTACCCAACGGTACCTTTTATCTGTACTTTACTCTCCCTCTCTGAAGTCTAAACTTCACAACACACAATCTAAAACCCCTTACCTCCGTCTCCCAAACTGTTCCTACAATAATAACAACAACTTATATATATATTGCGATATATATATTTTTAGCGATTTGCTAATTGCATCATTTCAAATAGCAATTTCGATTTAAAATCGATTAATCGTTCAGCCCTACCCAACGGTACATTTTTTCGGTACTTTAGTCTCTAAAAATGCTGGGGGCTTGCATTTTTTCGCATCCAAAACGCTATACTCCTCTCAGTTTTCACAAATATGCTGTGCTTGACCAGGTGTTTCCTCAAGTTACTTGTGTTACTCTGCCCGGCTTTGCATTTTGCGCTACAAATATTGCAGTGAGCGTTGTCTGCATCTAGCTTTGTAAAGTGTAACAACACTTGCGACCATTTCCGGCTTGCCATCGCCCGACTGCTTTGTTGTTGAATCCAGTCAGATCCCAGGTCAGCTGTATTGTCCGCGTGAACGTTGACGTGAACGTGTGGCGACTTCATAGGTTTAGTTTAGCGGGAAACGAAGCGTTGACGTCATCGAACAAAAAAAGAACTATATATATAATATATAGTGTATATATATATATATATATATATATATATATATTTTAACAGTACCGAAATGTGGCACCGGTGGATATCGCGTGAATCGATACTCGGTAGTACCGACGTGATCCGGTCGATACCCTTAACCTCTTTAGCCCGAGCGGCCCGCCGGCGGTCCGCAGATGACATCACATCATAAATCAATCTCTCCAGACTGTATGACATAATGTTGAGTTTTTTTTCTCAAAGTTAGCCAAGAGTAAATACCCTAATCCTGTCAAAACAGCAGTCCTAGTGTATATTTTCAACAATACGCTTGTTTACCAATAGGCTAAAGTGTTATTAGTGAGATTTTAGTTTATGGAATGTGTTAATAATTTAGCGAATATCCGCTATTTTCAATGAGGAGAGGACATCTAGAGCTCTCAATGAGCGTTGCAATTTCGAAAAAATACACTACCTAGCCTATGCCAGCGTCCTGCAAGCAAATTACTTATGTATGAATTATTTAAAATGTCTCTTATTTTTCGGGATTATCTACCACAAAACTGAACGTTATTGGCATATATTGGAGCGCAGTTAGTGTGTCTACCTTCTGTGAACGTTGGTCATTTTTAGCACGGTGTTATTCACCGTCAAAGATGGAAAAAAATAAAGAATTGATATTCTCCTTTTGGTTCTTTTCATCAGAACAATTTGAATCTTGCTTAACAAGACCCTGTTATCTGTGCCTGGCCACGTTTACACAGCGCTCTTATCCAACGTGCTTTACCATTCAGGCCTCACAGCCACACACACACACACACACACACACACACACACATCCACACACACATCCACACACACATCCACACACACATCCACACACACATCCACACACACATCCACACACACATCCACACACACATCCACACACACATCCACACACACACACACATCCACACACACACACACATCCACACACACATCCACATCCACACACACACACACATCCACACACACATCCACACACACATCCACACACACATCCACACACACACACACACACATCCACACACACATCCACACACACATCCACACACACATCCACACACACATCCACACACACATCCACACACACATCCACACACACATCCACACACACATCCACACACACATCCACACACACATCCACACACACACACACACATCCACACACACATCCACACACACATCCACACACACATCCACACACATCCACACACACATACACACACACATCCACACACACATCCACACACACACCCACACACACACACACATCCACACACACATCCACACACACATCCACACACACACACACACACACACACACATCCACACACACATCCACACACACATCCACACACACACACATCCACACACGCATCCACACACACATCCACACACACATCCACACACACACACACATCCACACACACATCCACACACACATCCACACACACACACACATCCACACACACATCCACACACACATCCACACACACACACACATCCACACACACATCCACACACACATCCACACACACATCCACACACACATCCACACACACATCCACACACATCCACACACACATCCACACACACATCCACACACACACACATCCACACACACATCCACACACACACACACATCCACACACACATCCACACACACATCCACACACACATCCACACACACATCCACACACACATCCACACACACATCCACACACACACACACATCCACACACACATCCACACACACATCCACACACACATCCACACACACACACACATCCACACACACATCCACACACACATCCACACACACATCCACACACACATCCACACACACATCCACACACACATCCACACACACATCTACACACACATCCACACACACATCCACACACACATCCACACACACATCCACACACACATCCACACACACACACACACATCCACACACACATCCACACACACATCCACACACACATCCACACACACACACACATCCACACACACATCCACACACACATCCACACACACATCCACACACACACGCATCCACACACACATCCACACACACACACATCCACACACACATCCACACACACATCCACACACACATCCACACACACATCCACACACACATCCACACACACATCCACACACACACACATCCACACACACATCCACACACACACACATCCACACACACATCCACACACACACACATCCACACACACATCCACACACACATCCACACACACATCCACACACACATCCACACACACATCCACACACACATCCACACACACACACATCCACACACACATCCACACACACACACATCCACACACACATCCACACACACATCCACACACACATCCACACACACACACATCCACACACGCATCCACACACACATCCACACACACATCCACACACACACCAGGCCATGTGAGCGGATCGGAGCGTGAGCGGCGCGGGGCGCGTAGCGGGCGGTTTTGACGTGAGCGAGGAGTGGGTTTTAAAATGGGTCGGCGCGACGTCCGGAGCGAGAGTTCTCCTCCGCTCCAATCCACTCCAGGTCGCTCACAGTGGTTTAACACTGTTGATGTAATATACATGCAGTACAATGCCAAAGCAACAGATGGCGATGTACAAACATGAAGGCCATTTTCAACCAATGAGAAGGGTGAACCTGTGATATCCGGTTCAGGCTTTGTCACTGTAGAGACGCCCACACTCACTCCTGTTAGAAAACGTATCGACGCCATTGTTGTTGACGTTAGCTTACATGCTAACGTTAATGGCAGCGACCATAGCATTGTGGCTCGGCTAGCCTATCATCGCTTAATATAGCTAGTGAATGGATAAACAACGTTATTTAACATTGCAGAATGGGTACAATTACAATGCGGCTCAATACAAACAATTGTTAAGGGGCCCAGGGGGTGTAGACTGTTGTAGTTTGAGCTAATTTACACCATGCTCAAAAAAAAAAAAAAAATCTGCCGAGCGATCTGGCGCGGGGCTCGATTCAAGGTGAGCGGGGAGCGAGTGGAGAGCGACTTGGGGGCGGGGTCAACATGATCGATTAGCGGAGCGGACCAAGCTTTAAAGAGCGAAGAGCGGATTTCTCGGCCGCGCCGATCCGCTCACGTGGCCTGACACACACACATCCACACACACATCCACACACACATCCACACACACACACACATCCACACACACATCCACACACACATCCACACACACACACATCCACACACACATCCACACACACATCCACACACACATCCACACACACACATCCACACACACATCCACACACACACACATCCACACACACACACATCCACACACACATCCACACACACATCCACACACATCCACACACATCCACACACACACACATCCACACACACATCCACACACACATCCACACACACATCCACACACACATGCCAGGTGCCGACCCGCTCGTTGGGGTCAGTTGGGGGTTAAGCCGGGAGGAGCTGGAATCGAACTGCAGGGGAACCTTCCAACGCCCGCTCTACACCCTGAGCCGCGGGCGCGCCCCCACGGCCGGTTTCAACCACGCGGCCGTGACCCAGTAAGATACCACCTCACACACCTCGGGCAAAGCAGCACTGTCTGAACCGCACACGGTCTTGGCGGAGCAGCTCCTGGCGTGGGCGTGTGGTAACTAGAGTTGTTCCGATACCGATACCAGTATCGGAAATGCCGCCGATACTGCCTAAAATGCTGGTATTGGTATCGGCGAGTACCCTCTAATTCTGCGCTCCGATACCATAAGACGTAATTTATCAACAACACTGCGGTCTGCTGAGTGAGCATTATAAAACAAACGTGTTTTTAACCGACCGTGAATTAAAGTGTCAATGCTGTTTGTCATTTTAACAGCAGATACTTTCTTAAATGCCATCGTCCCGACAGAGCGCTGTTGACGGGGAGCTCTGATGGGCTTGCGTGCTGGTGTTATTAGCATTAGCTGAACAGCTAACCGAAAGCTAGCTTTAGATTTAACGTTACCTTGGCTAAAGTTGGGGCTATTCATAATCCAGCAATAATGGCTTCAGACCTGCAAGCAAAGTACAGCAAGTTGGCAAAGGAGTATTCCAACGTAAATCACATTTTCACCAGTAACGTTAGTCTTTCCATCTGCCGGTAGCTCATGCTAGCTAACCTAACGTTAGCTCACGTTAGCGTCGTCACTGAACCACCTCGCGTACACAATTAATGACATGTTGCGGACAGCCATATCGGTGACAATGTTTAGCTTTTAGTGCCAAATTATAGAGTCTGAGGCGGAGTCTCAAAAGAGAATGTTGAATATTTATTGTGCAAAAATCACAACAGCTGCTACTTCAACGGAGCCTTGTGGAAGCACAGTCTGAGAGAGAGAGAGAGAGAGAGCGAGAGAGAGAGAGAGAGAGAGAGGACAGTCCTGGAAGCCATCGGTCAGGGTTATAGGGAGGAGCTTGTCGGGCACGATGTTTGCCTGTGCCCCCTGCCTGTGAACATCTTGGCTTCATGTCGGGGCGGCGACAGATGTGCCAGCTGTTCCAGTGGGCGAGAGCCGGGGCACCATCTGTGTGCCGCTCTGCCACGAGGGACGAACATTCCTGTGCGGACGACGTGCCCGAGGAGGCATTAGCCGCTGAACTGGTCACTCTCTACAGATTGATGACATCATGATGCTGCATGGCTCAAGAGGGTAAACAAGGCTTTTCTTGTTCATGTTCTATAGATTTTTAAGTAATGTACCACGATACCACAATACCCCATGCCCTACCTTGATTGAATAAATGGGGTTTTACTTAACCCTTTCACTGCCACACGACAGCCGGTTAACCCGTTCACTGTGACAATACAGAAGGTTAGCCCTTTACTATCACACAACCGACGGCGATGCTCCATCATTAGCATCATTAGCTCCGCATTTGCGGAGCTAATGATGCTAATGATGGAGCATCGCCGTCGGTTGTGTGATAGTAAAGGGCTAACCTTCTGCCGTGTGGCAGTGAAAGGGTTAATAAACAGTATTATTTAAAACTTACATTTGTAAAAGATGTAAAGACGTGTCCATTTCTGTATGTCCCCCAACATCTCTATGTCTGCTGAAGTAATTTAGCAAGACGAGGGACATTTGAAATCAAGAGTCAAAATCTCTATGTATTGTTGACATAAAGGTTAGCTTCCCTTCCTTTAGTAGACGTGCCTTCATGGCCCTTTAAACAGGCCAGCTTTACTACTGGAGGTGCAGTGTACTGTGATGACTACATTGTGAGTATTGTATTGTAGATGAGTGCTATTGTTTGCTATATGCTGCTCATTTTTTATCAATTCATATTGCTTCTTTTTTTGTACTACTTCACGTTGATGTTGCTGCAAAGGCAGAGGAGCCGAGGACAAATACTTTCACGCCTCTGTGTAAAACGATGTGACAGTAAAGGTGATTCTGATTCTGAAGAAGAATAGGCTGATCTGGGTTCAGTTTTTAGATGCAAAGCACCTCTATGTCACTAACTCACCCATTAATTTATTCAGACAGTCATTCATTTAGGCCTGTCCCCGACTAAGGATTTGTATAGTCTACTTTGATTGGCCAAAATTTGCAGAATTTCTTTATAAAAGTTTTTTTGTATCATTCCATTTGGGCTGTGGGGGGTGCTTAATGTCTGAAGGAGTCGACTGAAGGCTTCTTGTCCTCTGCAAAAGCATGCGATTGGTCCACTGATTGATATTTGTCTAGTCTAGTGTGTTCATTAGACGGGTGAAATCCTCTTTCAGTGCCTCTGTGCCCGTTTTCTTAGGCAGTTAGCCTCGCTGGTACTTGTATTTGTACTTGTTGACGTGTTGTTCTGTTTTTCCTTTGTCTATCCGTTGATTTTATAAAAATGTTCAGTTTATTTTATACTTTTCTTTGTACTTAGCTTAGCTATGTGAAGCACTTTGGTTGACAAGCGTCATGTTTAAACGTGCTATATAAATACATTTGATTGATTGATTGATTGATTGATTGATATGCGCGCCATTAGCGTTAGCCACACTTCTAGGCCTCTTTGCTTTTTGGAAAGAATGATTCAATCTTTTTTATAATAATATTCTACTTTTTATCTTTATTTTTTATTTTTTTTTGCATTCGACTAGGAGGTTGTCAGTCGACCACGGCTCCCTTCGATCGATTAGTTGACTACTCGACTAGTCGAGGTCAGCCCTACATTCATTCATTCATTCAGTCAGTAATCCACTCACACTGGTGGCTGAACGGCGTGGCACTTTGTGTGAGACCGGCTCAATCTATACACGTCATCTCGACAACAACAACAACAACACTTGCTGACCGCGCCGACACAGGCCCCCCGACCAGAGCTAACTGTCTCGACATCACGGTGTGAACGCTCCTGGTAGAACAGTCATTACATTTTCACTGACATTCTGAGCCGTGTTTATAGGTGAGCTCAGTATCTCAGTGAGCCTATAGGAGACAGGGATCTAAGTATCTCAGTGAGCCTATAGGAGACAGGGATCTAAGTATCTCAGTGAGCCTATAGGAGACGTGGATCTAAGTATCTCAGTGAGCCTATAGGAGACAGGGATCTAAGTATCTCAGTGAGCCTATAGGAGACGTGGATCTAAGTATCTCAGTGAGCCTATAGGAGACAGGGATCTAAGTATCTCAGTGAGCCTATAGGAGACAGGGATCTAAGTATCTCAGTGAGCCTATAGGAGACGTGGATCTAAGTATCTCAGTGAGCCTATAGGAGACAGGGATCTAAGTATCTCAGTGAGCCTATAGGAGACAGGGATCTAAGTATCTCAGTGAGCCTATAGGAGACAGGGATCTAAGTATCTCAGTGAGCCTATAGGAGACGTGGATCTAAGTATCTCAGTGAGCCTATAGGAGACAGGGATCTAAGTATCTCAGTGAGCCTATAGGAGACAGGGATCTAAGTATCTCAGTGAGCCTATAGGAGACAGGGATCTAAGTATCTCAGTGAGCCTATAGGAGACAGGGATCTAAGTATTTCAGTGAGCCTATAGGAGACAGGGATCTAAGTATCTCAGTGAGCCTATAGGAGACAGGGATCTAAGTATCTCAGTGAGCCTATAGGAGACAGGGATCTAAGTATTTCAGTGAGCCTATAGGAGACAGGGATCTAAGTATTTCAGTGAGCCTATAGGAGACGTGGATCTAAGTATCTCAGTGAGCCTATAGGAGACAGGGATCTAAGTATCTCAGTGAGCCTATAGGAGACAGGGATCTAAGTATTTCAGTGAGCCTATAGGAGACGTGGATCTAAGTATCTCAGTGAGCCTATAGGAGACGTGGATCTAAGTATTTCAGTGAGCCTATAGGAGACGTGGATCGGCTTCTCGCTCACGGTGTTTTGCTTCTCAGCCAGTTATCACAGTCGTTGCGTGACCTTACTGATGATCACATGATGCACGTGTGTGTTGTGCTGGCAAAATCTGTGCGCAAAAGGCACCTCAATTAAATTAAATTCAATTCACCTCGAGCTAAACACAATACGGACCTGGGCTCGCCTGCCACGCTATATGTCCTGGTTGCGTCATTACTTTTACCAAAACGGTTTGTGCGTTTTGCGAATCTGATTGGCCACTGATGTTTCTGGTCATGTGACATGTGCGCCCAATCGTGTGTGACGGCAAGTTCTTTGGACGGTTAAGTTTAGGCGCTCTTTCGAAGTTGGTTATGGTTAAGGTTTGTCTTAGAGCAGGGCGATAGAACGCCTGCCCTGATTCCAAACTCTAACCTTAACCAACTGCGAAAGAGTCGCCTAAGCTAATAAACTAGGCGCTAGGTAGTTTGCAGGCTGTTCGACGCGGAAATGGGCTAAGACACTGCTTGTCACGCGATTGGGCGCCCATGTCACATGACCAGAAACGTGCGTGGCCAATCAGATTGGCAAAACGCACGAACCGTTTGGTAAAAAAAATAGACGCTTCCTGGTTCCCCCTCGAGGAGAGACTGTCTCTCCTCCAGATCTCTATCTGGACTGTCTCTCCTCCAGATCTCTATCTGGACTGTCTCTCCTCCAGATCTCTATCTGGACTGTCTCTCCTCCAGATCTCTATCTGGACTGTCTCTCCTCTAGATCACTATCTGGACTGTCTCTCCTCCAGATCTCTATCTGGACTGTCTCTCCTCCAGATCTCTATCTGGACTGTCTCTCCTCCAGATCTCTATCTGGACTGTCTCTCCTCCAGATCTCTATCTGGACTGTCTCTCCTCCAGATCTCTATCTGGACTGTCTCTCCTCCAGATCTCTATCTGGACTGTCTCTCCTCCAGATCTCTATCTGGACTGTCTCTCCTCCAGATCACTATCTGGACTGTCTCTCCTCCAGATCTCTATCTGGACTGTCTCTCCTCTAGATCTCTATCTGGACTGTCTCTCCTCCAGATCTCTATCTGGACTGTCTCTCCTCCAGATCTCTATCTGGACTGTCTCTCCTCCAGATCTCTATCTGGACTGTCTCTCCTCCAGATCTCTATCTGGACTGTCTCTCCTCCAGATCTCTATCTGGACTGTCTCTCCTCCAGATCTCTATCTGGACTGTCTCTCCTCTAGATCTCTATCTGGACTGTCTCTCCTCCAGATCTCTATCTGGACTGTCTCTCCTCCAGATCTCTATCTGGACTGTCTCTCCTCTAGATCTCTATCTGGACTGTCTCTCCTCCAGATCTCTATCTGGACTGTCTCTATCTGGACTGTCTCTCCTCCAGATCTCTATCTGTACTGTCTCTCCTCCAGATCTCTATCTGGACTGTCTCTCCTCCAGATCTCTATCTGGACTGTCTCTCCTCTAGATCTCTATTTGGACTGTCTCTCCTCCAGATCTCTATCTGGACTGTCTCTCCTCCAGATCTCTATCTGGACTGTCTCTCCTCTAGATCTCTATTTGGACTGTCTCTCCTCCAGATCTCTATCTGGACTGTCTCTCCTCTAGATCTCTATCTGGACTGTCTCTCCTCCAGATCTCTATCTGGACTGTCTCTCCTCCAGATCTCTATCTGGACTGTCTCTCCTCCAGATCTCTATCTGGACTGTCTCTCCTCCAGATCTCTATCTGGACTGTCTCTCCTCCAGATCTCTATCTGGACTGTCTCTCCTCCAGATCTCTATCTGGACTGTCTCTCCTCCAGATCTCTATCTGGACTGTCTCTCCTCCAGATCTCTATCTGGACTGTCTCTATCTGGACTGTCTCTCCTCCAGATCTCTATCTGTACTGTCTCTCCTCCAGATCTCTATCTGGACTGTCTCTCCTCCAGATCTCTATCTGGACTGTCTCTCCTCTAGATCTCTATTTGGACTGTCTCTCCTCCAGATCTCTATCTGGACTGTCTCTCCTCCAGATCTCTATCTGGACTGTCTCTCCTCTAGATCTCTATTTGGACTGTCTCTCCTCCAGATCTCTATCTGGACTGTCTCTCCTCTAGATCTCTATCTGGACTGTCTCTCCTCCAGATCTCTATCTGGACTGTCTCTCCTCCAGATCTCTATCTGGACTGTCTCTCCTCCAGATCTCTATCTGGACTGTCTCTCCTCCAGATCTCTATCTGGACTGTCTCTCCTCCAGATCTCTATCTGGACTGTCTCTCCTCCAGATCTCTATCTGGACTGTCTCTCCTCTAGATCTCTATCTGGACTGTCTCTCCTCCAGATCTCTATCTGGACTGTCTCTCCTCTAGATCTCTATCTGGACTGTCTCTCCTCCAGATCTCTATCTGGACTGTCTCTCCTCCAGATCTCTATCTGGACTGTCTCTCCTCTAGATCTCTATCTGGACTGTCTCTCCTCCAGATCTCTATCTGGACTGTCTCTCCTCTAGATCTCTATCTGGACTGTCTCTCCTCCAGATCTCTATCTGGACTGTCTCTCCTCCAGATCTCTATCTGGACTGTCTCTCCTCCAGATCTCTATCTGGACTGTCTCTCCTCCAGATCTCTATCTGGACTGTCTCTCCTCCAGATCTCTATCTGGACTGTCTCTCCTCCAGATCTCTATCTGGACTGTCTCTCCTCCAGATCTCTATCTGGACTGTCTCTCCTCCAGATCACTATCTGGACTGTCTCTCCTCCAGATCTCTATCTGGACTGTCTCTCCTCCAGATCTCTATCTGGACTGTCTCTCCTCCAGATCACTATCTGGACTGTCTCTCCTCCAGATCTCTATCTGGACTGTCTCTCCTCCAGATCTCTATCTGGACTGTCTCTCCTCTAGATCTCTATCTGGACTGTCTCTCCTCCAGATCTCTATCTGGACTGCGGCAGAACCGGTCCTGTGGCCACACTGTTAAATGTCTCGGTAGAGACGAGGAGAGTGACAGTGATTTGGGTCGGGACTCTGGTGTGAACTCGGGGAACACGGAAGCCCAATTACTCCACACTTCTGTTTATGGGGCTGAGAGGAGACAGGGGGGCACTGCAGCCTGGGGGGCACTGCAGCCTGGGGGGCACTGCAGCCTGGGGGGCGGAGTCACCGCCTCTACCCACTTATAGTAACTACAGATCAACACCACGGGGCGTTCTCTGCTACTGCTACCACACACACACACACACGCACACGCACACACACACGCACACGCACACGCACACACACACACATGCACACACACACACACACACACACACACACACACACACACACACACACGCACACAGAGACACACACCTATGGAGAATGTGAGCCAAGGGGCAGTAGTGACTGTGTTTTTGTCTGTGCATGTGTATGGGTGTGTGTGTGTGGGTGTGTGTATGTGTGTGTGTGTGTGTGTGTGTGTGTGTGTGTGTGTGTGTGTGTGTGTGTGTGTGTGTGTGTGTGTGTGCGTGTGCGGTCTCCGGTGAGTTGTGTCTGTTGCCTGTTTGATGTTTTCTCTGATGCCCCCCCCATTGTGGCTTCATTAGAAGAGGGAGCAACATGTCACCTGGATAGAGCTGGCTGCCTGTGGCCATGTTCTGACAGCCTGTTGGACAGCATCCCTGGTGGATGAGTGGAGAGGAGGATGGGAGGTGGGGGCGAGGGTGGGGGTGAGGGTGGGGGTGAGGGCGAGGGAGTATAGCCTTGTTGGAGAATGAATTCACCTTCTGGATACATTGATACATCCCTTCCCCACCAGTTCCCCGTCTGATGACTGACCTGTCCTGAATTATAAACTGTAATTAATGACACATCCATACACATGAAGGAGTGGGGGAGATAGGGGAGAGGTGGGTTTGGGCTGAGTGGGGGAGAGGTTTGGAACCATCACCTTATCGTGGTGGAGAGGTTTGCGTGTCTTTATGATCCTGAGAGCTATGTTGTCTGGAGCCTAGTGCTCCTGGTAGGGTCACCCATGACAAACTGGTCTCGGGTGAGGGAACAGACAAAGAATGGTTCAACCACTGCCCGGTGGGCCTGAGGGGGCAAAGGGCTAAGGGAGCAATACCCTGACAAAAAAGCACCTCTAGGTGGGCCAATCACCCGCTTAGCGGAACAAAATGATTACAGAAACATTCATGGAAAATACACAGCGAAGTTTGGACGTGGAAGGTGTCTCTCCCCAGACAAGTATGGTGCTGGACAACTCAAGCCGAAAGGACGTTGCCCAGCTGATCCCCCTTCTCACAACTAAACACATTACAAAGATCGGCTCCTGGAACATTCGAACAATGTACCAAGCCGGTAAAGCCGCCCAGATAGCGTCGGAAATGAAACAGTACAACCTTTCTTTAATAGGACTCAGTGAAACAAGATGGACTCAATCAGGAAAAGCACAACTTTCAAGTGGAGAAACAATAATATACTCAGGTCATGAGCAAGACAATGCCCCACACACAGAGGGAGTATGACTCATGCTCTCAAGAGAAGCAGCTAGGTCCCTCATGGAGTGGGAGGCAATAAATGCACGCATCATCACAGCTAGATTTTTCACCAAAATCAAAAAAATCATACAATGCTATGCACCCACTAACGAGGCAGAACAGCAAGCAAAAGATCATTTCTACGATATACTACAGCAAGTCATCAACCGGCAGAAAAAGAAAGACATCATCATCCTGACAGGAGACTTCAACGCAAAAATAGGACAAGACAACACAGGAAAAGAGCAAATAATGGGCAAACATGGTCTAGGGGAAATTAACAACAATGGTGAACAATTCACAGACTTCTGCGCATTCCATAACCTGGTCATAGGAGGCAGCGTCTTTCCGCACAAAAGAGTTCATAAAGCCACATGGATTTCACCGGACCACAAAACAGAGAACCAGATTGACCATATATGCATCAGACAGAAATTCAGGAGATCCCTCCAAGACGTCAGAGTGAAAAGAGGAGCCGATGCAGCTACAGATCACCACCTCCTGATAGGAACTCTCCGGTTAAAACTCAAGAAATTCACCAACACTGCAAAAAAAGTCAGTACAAGGTACAATGTCATCCTCCTTCAAGATCAGAACACCAGAGAGAAATTTAGAATCAGTCTCTCAAACCGGTTCCACCCCCTGAGCCAACTGGAAGAACATCAATCCATCGATGAATGTTGGCAGAACATGAAGAGGGCATGGACGGAGACATGTGAGGACACATGTGGGAGGAAGACAAGGCACCACAAGGAGTGGATGACAGGAGAAACACTACCGAAAATTCAGACTCGCAAACAAGCCAAAGACACTCTCAACAATAGTCGCACAAGAGCTGCAAAAGTAAAAGCACAACAAGACTACACCACGGCAGACAAGCGGGTAAAAAGGAGCATCAAGAACGACAAAAAACAATTCATCAACAACCTGGCAACTCAAGCAGAAGAAGCAGCAGCTCAACACAACATGAAGGAACTCTACGACATCACAAGGAAACTGGCTAATAAACGCAAAACTCCGGACAGACCAATATTAGACAAAGAAGGAAAAACACTCACAAAGCAAGAGGCTCAGCTGAAGAGATGGGCAGAACATTTCAGAGACATACTGAACAGACCCAAACCGACAGCGCTAGCCAACATCCATCCAGCGGTACACTCCCTACCGGTCAACACCAACAAGCCCAATAAACAAGAAATAAAAAAGGCCATTCAAAAACTGAAAAACAATAAAGCACCAGGACCTGACGGAATACCCCCAGAGGCCATAAAAGCAGACCCAGAAATGGCAACAACACTACTCCACAAACTCTTTGGACAGATCTGGGATGAAGAAAAGGTGCCAAGCGACTGGGCGGAGGGATACCTGGTGAAGCTCCCCAAAAAAGGCAACCTGAAGGACTGTAACAACTACAGGGGCATCATGCTCACATCTGTGCCAGGGAAGATTTTGAGCAGGATCATCCTGGAAAGACTGTCCAAAGAAGTGGACAAAGAATTCCGAGAAGAACAAGCAGGTTTCCGACAGGACAGATCATGTACAGATCACATTGCCACCCTCCGCATTATCATAGAACAGACCCTGGGATGGAACACATCTCTCCACCTCACATTCATCGACTTCCACAAAGCATTCGACAGTCTAGACAGAGACACTATATGGAAACTCATGGCACATTACGGTATCCCAACGAAGTTCATAACCATCATCCAACAGCTGTACCTACAATCATCCTGCAGAGTAATACACAACGGCCAGCTCACAGACAGCTTTACAGTAGAGACAGGAGTCAGACAGGGCTGCCTACTGTCCCCTTTCTTCGGGCAGTCGACTGGATCATGAAACAAACCACAGCCGAACAAAATCTGGGCATTCAGTGGACAATGTGGTCTCAATTAGAGGATTTAGACTTTGCCGACGACATAGTCCTCCTCTCACACACACAAACACAAATGCAGACCAAACTCACAAAACTTGCCACAATTGCAGCTACCACAGGACTACACATCAATAAAGCAAAAACAAAGGAGATGAAGATGAACCACAATTTAGAAGAGGCCATACAACTGGACGGAGAAGCACTGGACGAGGTGGACACCTTCACATACCTGGGAAGCATCGTGGGGAAGGACGGAGGCAGCGACAAAGACATCAAAGCAAGAATAGGGAAGGCAAGAACAGCATTTTTAATACAGAAGCAAACATGGAATTCAAACCACATCTCCACAAAGACCAAACTCCGCATCTTCAACACCAATGTCAAATCAGTTCTATTATACGGAGCAGAAACATGGAGAACAACAAAAGCAACCTCAAACAAACTGCAAACCTTCATAAACAGATGTTTACGACAGATCCTGGGAATCTACTGGCCAAACACCATCACAAATGAACAGCTCTGGCAAACCACTCAACAAGAACCACTTGAATCCCTAATCAAACGCAGGAAATGGGGCTGGATTGGACACACCCTGAGAAAACCATCCTCCAACACAACCAGGCAGGCCTTAACCTGGAACCCACAGGGGAAGAGAAAGCCAGGAAGACCCAGAAACAGCTGGAGAAGGTCTGTCGAGGCGGATCTCAAGGAAGAAAGAACATCATGGAAGGAAGCAGAGAAAATCGCCCAACACCGAACCAGCTGGAGAGATTTCATGAATGACCTATGCTCCCCAAAGAGCAAAAGGGTTTAAGTAAGTAAGTAAGGGGGATATAGGGGAGAGGTGGGTTTGGACTGAGTGGGGGAGATAGGGGAGAGGTGGGTTTGGACTGAGTGGGGGAGATAGGGGAGAGGTGGGTTTGGACTGAGTGGGGGAGATAGGGGAGAGGTGGGTTTGGACTGAGTGGGGGAGATAGGGGAGAGGTGGGTTTGGACTGAGTAGGGGAGATAGGGGAGAGGTGGGTTTGGGCTGAGTGGGGGAGATAGGGGAGAGGTCGGTTTGGGCTGAGTGGGGGAGATAGGGGAGAGGTGGGTTTGGACTGAGTGGGGGAGATAGGGGAGAGGTCGGTTTGGGCTGAGTTGGGGAGATAGGGGAGAGGTG
Organism: Notolepis coatsorum; assembly: GCF_963971535.1. NCBI lineage: Eukaryota > Metazoa > Chordata > Actinopteri > Aulopiformes > Paralepididae > Notolepis > Notolepis coatsorum. The sequence goes on along the minus strand of NW_028169392.1, from coordinate 44,180 downwards.
GGTTCGGGCTGAGTGGGGGAGATAGGGGAGAGGTGGGTTTGGGCTGAGTGGGGGAGATAGGGGAGAGGTGGGTTTGGACTGAGTGGGGGAGATAGGGGAGAGGTGGGTTTGGACTGAGTGGGGGAGACAGGGGACTGGTGGGTTTGGACTGAGTGGGGGAGATAGGGGAGAGGTGGGTTTGGACTGAGTGGGGGAGATAGGGGAGAGGTGGGTTCTGGCTGAGTGGGGGAGATAGGGGAGAGGTGGGTTCGGGCTGAGTAGGGGAGATAGGGGAGAGGTGGGTTTGGGCTGAGTGGGGGAGATAGGGGAGAGGTGGGTTTGGACTGAGTGGGGGAGATAGGGGAGAGGTGGGTTTGGACTGAGTGGGGGAGATAGGGGAGAGGTGGGTTTGGACTGAGTGGGGGAGATAGGGGAGAGGTGGGTTTGGACTGAGTGGGGGAGATAGGGGAGAGGTGGGTTTGGACTGAGTGGGGGAGATAGGGGAGAGGTGGGTTTGGACTGAGTGGGGGAGATAGGGGAGAGGTGGGTTTGGACTGAGTGGGGGAGATAGGGGAGAGGTGGGTTTGGACTGAGTGGGGGAGATAGGGGAGAGGTGGGTTTGGACTGAGTGGATGAGATAGGGGAGAGGTGGGTTTGGACTGAGTGGGGGAGATAGGGGAGAGGTGGGTTTGGACTGAGTGGGGGAGATAGGGGAGAGGTGGGTTTGGACTGAGTGGGGGAGATAGGGGAGAGGTGGGTTTGGACTGAGTGGGGGAGATAGGGGAGAGGTGGGTTTGGGCTGAGTGGGGGAGATAGGGGAGAGGTGGGTTTGGGCTGAGTGGGGGAGATAGGGGAGAGGTGGGTTTGGGCTGAGTGGGGGAGATAGGGGAGAGGTGGGTTTGGGCTGAGTAATAGTAGAAAGACATACATTTAGGCAATATAAGTAACTCTGAATATGAAATATGAGAACAATAAACAGTGTAGTAGACAATATAATTAACCCAAAATATTAAACAAAACAGAACAATAAACAGTGTAAACTAAGGTGCAGATGAGGGTCTGTATGCCCTATCGGTTATAATATATGTTACAATAATTATTGTAATGTAATTTTTTTTATCTAAATATATACTATTGAGTAAAAGTAAACGGTCTACACAAGGTGCGGGTCAGTGTCTGCACCCTAACTGGCACGATATACGTCATACGTGCAGGTTTTGGTGAACCTGTTAAGCCTTAAGGTCCCCCTATAGGGGACCCTGCTTTTCTTTATCATAAATCGATCAATAGAGACCATATTGCATCCCCAATTATCATATCATGGGGTATCATTGGAAAGCCACACTCATTGGCTACAACCCTGTGCAAAAATGTTCGAGATCGCCAAATGATTGACGGAACTAGAGGGAGTCGGGGGTGGTAATGTGTACTTTTGCGTACTTTGGGGCACGCCTCACATATCGGCATGTAACTCGAGAACCTCTGAACGGATCTTGTCACCTGAAAGGGCAATCGACAGGCAACAAATAGGGATTTGATTCTATCTATATATTGTATTAATAGAAATGCACACCCGTTAATGTTTTTAAATATTTTTTTTTGTAGCAAAGAGTAAAGACCATAACCCTATCAAAAACAGTAGTAAAAGTGTATATTTTCATTTTACCGATGTTTTATACGATTTATCGGAAATACGAATTTATCGGAAAATGCTAATTATCGTAACAACTGCAAGGAAATGACTAAATCCAGATTCAACCCTGCCATTGGAAAGAGGAGCATTTTCCCTATCCATAGATGTATGATTTGGCCATAATAAGGTCAAAGTCAAGTTCAAGGTCAAATATGAATTTATAATTAAAGTCGATTATCATTAATTACTGTATCTACAAATCCTTCTGTTTAATCATCTTCCCTTTATTCATTTGCTTAGCTTTTTTGTACACACGATCTCAATAAGGTGGTGAATGAGCTCAGTGAGCATTTTCTCGTACCCGTATCAATTTTTGATCAAAGATGCAAAAATCATAAATCATAATTTAGATTCTCCTTTTCTTCATTACAATTTACTCAGCCTAGTAACAGACACAATATTTCTGAAATACATACCTCCAGGTCCCTAGATGTTCCTAGATACCAAGAACATGCAAATTCACAGAACACTGAACTCTCCACACACAAGCACACATTAGCACACACACGACACGCACGCTGTGCACGCTCGCACACTAGCAGCCACTTTAACATGAGAAAGCACTCACTCATGCTGCACACGCCCACACTTATGGCCACAAAGGAAAGGTCACTTTAAAAATAGTATAGTAACAGTGTATTGCACTACCAAGGGACCTAGCATGTCCTTCATGCTCTGTAAATAACTATGTACAGATACCGAGATGTCCCACTATGTTACCTGTTTATTGCACAATGTTGTTTTTATTGGATTCTATTATATGTTATTGCACATCGTTGCGGGCAAGACCACCCGCATTTCATTGTATACTTGTATGCTGTGACAAATAAAACTCTTGACTTGACTTGAATTGACCTTGCAGAAGTGGAGCAATCTTCCATTTACTTAGGCAGGTACCTTCTTGTCTCTCTGGTAGTCCACCACCAGCTCCTTGGTCTTTCTGATGTTGAGTTGGAGGTGGTTGCTGTCGCTCCACCCTCCACAGCTCTCCACCAGGGCTCTGTACTCGTCCATGTTGTCGTCTGGGATACAGTATAACTTACAATGGAGGAGTCATCTGAGAACTTCTGTAGGTGACACCTACTCCAGTTATGGCAGAAGTTGGCGGTGTACTGTGTGTCTGTGTGTGTGTGTGTGTGTGTGTGTGTGTGTGTGTGTGTGTGTGTGTGTGTGTGTGTGTGTGTGTGTGTGTGTGTGTGTGTGTGTGTGTGTGTGTGTGTGTGTGTGTGTGTGTGTGTGTGTGTGTGTGTGTGTGTGTGTGTGTGTGTGTGTGTGTGTGTGTGTGTGTGTGTGTGTGTGTGTGTGTGTGTGTGTGTGTGTGTGTGTGTGTGTGTGTGTGTGTGGAAAGGGGATAGGGCTGGTATCTGCTGGGAAGGCTGCATAATGGAGAAAATTAGCCTCTCTGAAGTCTGGCAACATTTGCAGTAATGTTGATTAATGCTCCCCCCCCCCCCCCCCCCCCCACACACACCCCACCATCGCTGTGAAATAAACCAATGCAATACACAAATGTAAGGGGTGTGAGATATAGGAAGCAGAGGGAGACAGAGGGAAGGGAGATACAGTAGGAAGGCAGTGGACCACGGCTATTTATAACTATTTACTTATATACCATCCAGTTCCAAAACCGTGTGCGTGTGTGTGTGTGTGCACGCGCAGTGGTTGTCAACGTGGGGTACAGGGACCTCCAGGGGTCCTTCGAGGGGGTACCACGGGGTCCCCAGCAAAATGGGGGAGTAGTTTAATATTTACTTACATTTTTTTATTGAAATTTGCATTTGGGGGACCAGGCATTCTACAAACAAAAGTATGTTGTGTTGATAATAGCATTTTGAACCACCGGTGTAGATAGCTATGGAGTAATTTCTAATAACAACAGTCCTTTCACATGGGGGTCCCTGAGACAAAACCTTTTCAAACGGGGGTCTGCAGTCTATCAATTAGACCAGGGGTTCTCCAACTTTTTCTTATACCACAAGCCCATTTTATTTCAGACTTTTTTTGGCGACCAATGTATCGCGTAATTTCAATGTGGAATTAAGGAATATCAAAATAAAATCACACGTTGTTGAACTTGATCATGCGTATTTATTAGAAAATAGAATTGCAGCACTATTTTCTCAATACACATTTATAAAACGAGGCATATTCTGCCAAAATAAATGATGTTTTCTTTAAAAAAAATTATTTCACCTACCCACGACCCCACTTTGGGTCGCAACCCGTAGTTTGGGAACCGCTGAATTAGACCAACCAAAAGGATTGAGAGCCATAGTGTAGTCCTGCTTGAAGCCTAACAAGCCAAGCCTACAGCCTAAAGTATGAGGGGGGGGGGACTTGTAGCTACAAGTCATCTTGTCAAGAATAAACATCACAAAAGATCAAAAAACTAAAAAGAAAAACATAAAATCCAAATATGCGATACTCCCAGACTTTCCCCAACGAAGATGAGGAACGACTCACTAAAAAAACAGCACCACCGGTGGCGTGGAGGAGAGAAACCTCAGATGGACTGTTCAAAGGGCGACCCCCCAACAGGCTGTCGGTGATAATATAGTGTTGTAATGGATGATGGAAGGATGGAGAATAGAACAGGCGGATAATTGAAATGGGTGTATATACATATGGACCTAGGTTTGAATTCCAGGTGTGTTTCATTAGAGCAAACGACATGTGGCAGGGAGGAGGGGAGGGAGGAAGAGGAGGAGGGCAGAGAGGAGGAGGAGGGCAGGAGGAGGAGGGCATAGAGGGGGAGGGAGGGCAGGGAGGAGGGGAGGAGGAGGAGAAGGAGGGCATAGAGGAGGAGGAGGGCAGGAGGAGGAGGGCATAGAGGGGGAGGGAGGGCAGGGAGGATGAGGAGGATGGCAGAGAGGAGGAGGAGGGCAGGAGGAGGAGGGGAGGGCAGGGAGGAGAAGGAGGAGGGCAGGGAGGAGGAGGAGGAGGAGGAGGAGGAGGGGAGGGAGGAAGAGGAGGATGGCAGAGAGGAGGAGGAGGGCAGGAGGAGGAGGGGGAGGGCAGGGAGGAGAAGGAGGAGGGCAGGGAGGAGGAGGAGGAGGAGGAGGAGGAGGGGAGGGAGGAAGAGGAGGATGGCAGAGAGGAGGAGGAGGGCAGGAGGAGGAGGGGGGCAGGAGGAGGAGGGCATAGAGGGGGAGGGAGGGCAGGGAGGAGGAGGAGGAGGAGGAGGAGGAGAAGGAGGAGGGCAGGGAGGAGGAGGGCAGGATGAGGAGGAGGAGGAGGGGAGGAGGAGGAGGAGGAGGGCAGGAGGAGGAGGAGGGCATAGAGGTGGGAGGGAGGGCAGGGAGGAGGAGGAGGGCAGGAGGAGGAGGAGGAGGGCAGGAGGAGGAGGGCAGGGAGGAGAAGGAGGAGGGCAGGGAGGATGAGGGGAGGGCAGGGAGGAGAAGGAGGAGGGCAGGAGGAGGAGGGCAGGGAGGAGAAGGAGGAGGGCAGGGAGGATGAGGGGAGGGCAGGGAGGAGAAGGAGGAGGGCAGGGAGGATGAGGGGAGGGCAGGGAGGAGAAGGAGGAGGGCAGGGAGGATGATGGGAGGGCAGGGAGGAGAAGGAGGAGGGCAGGGAGGATGAGGGGAGGGCAGGGAGGAGAAGGAGGAGGGCAGGGAGGATGAGGGGAGGGCAGGGAGGAGAAGGAGGAGGGGAGGGAGGAGGAGGGGAGGGCAGGGAGGAGAAGGAGGAGGGGAGGGAGGAGGAGGAGGAGGGGAGGGAGGAAGAGGAGGATGGCAGAGAGGCGGAGGAGGGCAGGAGGAGGAGGAGGGCACGAGGAGGAGGGCATAGAGGGGGGATGGAGGGCAGGGAGGAGGAGAAGAAGGGCAGATAGGAGGGGAGGGGAGCAGGGAGGAGGAGGGGATGGAGGAGGGGAGGGAGGAGGAGGAGGAGGGGATGGAGAAGGAGGAGGAGGGGAGGGAGAAGGAGGGGAGGGAGAAGGAGGGGAGGGAGAGGGAGGAGGAGGAGGGGGGGAGAATGAGGAGGAGGAGGAGGGGATGGAGAAGGAGGGGAGGGAGAAGGAGGAGGGGGGGGAGAATGAGGAGGAGGAGGAGGAGGGGATGGAGAAGGAGGGGAGGGAGAAGGAGGGGAGGGAGAAGGAGGAGGAGGAGGAGGGGATGGAGAAGGAGGAGGAGGAGGAGGAGGGGGGGAGAAGGAGGAGGAGGAGGAGGAGGAGGAGGGGAGGGAGAAGGAGGGGAGGGAGAAGGAGGAGGAGGAGGAGGGGATGGAGAAGGAGGAGGAGGAGGAGGAGGGGGGGGAGAAGGAGGAGGAGGAGGAGGAGGAGGGGGGAGAATGAGGAGGAGGAGGAGGGGATGGAGGAAGAGGAGGAGGGCAGAGAGGGGGGATGGAGGGCAGGGAGGAGGAGAAGAAGGGCAGATAGGAGGGGAGGGGAGCAGGGAGGAGGATGGGATGGAGGAGGGGGAGGGAGGAGGAGGAGGAGGAGGGGATGGAGAAGGAGGAGGAGGGGAGGGAGAAGGAGGGGAGGGAGAAGGAGGGGAGGGAGAAGGAGGGGAGGGAGAGGGAGGAGGAGGAGGGGGGGAGAATGAGGAGGAGGAGGAGGGGATGGAGAAGGAGGAGGAGGAGGGGGGGGAGAATGAGGAGGAGGAGGAGGGGAAGGAGGGGAGGGAGAAGGAGGAGGAGGAGGAGGGGGGGAGAAGGAGGAGGAGGAGGAGGAGGGGGGGAGAAGGAGGAGGAGGAGGAGGGGATGGAGAAGGAGGAGGAGGGGAGGGAGAAGGAGGGGAGGGAGAAGGAGGAGGAGGAGGAGGAGGGGGGGAGAAGGAGGAGGAGGAGGAGGGGATGGAGAAGGAGGAGGAGGGGATGGAGAAGGAGGAGGAGGGGATGGAGGAGGAGGAGGGGAGGGAGAAGGAGGAGGAGGAGGGGGAGAAGGAGGAGGAGGAAGGGAGGGAGGAGGAGGAGGAGGGGAGGGAGAAGGAGGAGGAGGAGGAGGGGGGGAGGGAGGAGGAGGAGGGCAGAGAGGAGGAGGAGGAGGAGGGAGGAGGAGGGGAGGGAGGAGGAGGGAGGAGGAGGAGGGGGGGAGGGAGGAGGAGGAGGAGGGGAGGGAGAAGGAGGAGGGGAGGGAGAAGGAGGAGGAGGGCAGAGAGGAGGAGGAGGAGGGGAGGGAGGAGGAGGAGGGCAGAGAGGAGGAGGAGGAGGGGAGGGAGGAGGAGGGCAGAGAGGAGGAGGAGGAGGGGAGGGAGGAGGAGGAGGGGAGGGAGGAGGAGGAGGAGGAGGAGGAGGAGGAGGAGGAGGAGGAGGAGGGGAGGGAGGAGGAGGAGGGCAGAGAGGAGGAGGAGGAGGGGAGGGAGGAGGAGGAGGAGGGGAGGGAGGAGGAGGAGGGCAGAGAGGAGGAGGAGGAGGGAGGGGGAGTAGGGCAGGGAGGAGGGGATGAAGGAGGAGGAGGAGGAGGAGGGCAGGGAGGAGGGGAGGGAGGGAGGAGGAGGAGGAGGAGGGGAGGGAGGGAGGGGAGGGAGGAGGGGATGGAGGAGGAGGAGGAGGGCAGGGAGGAGGGGAGGGAGGGGTTGGAGGAGGAGGAGGAGGGCAGGGAGGAGGGGAGGGAGGGGTTGGAGGAGGAGGAGGAGGGCAGGGAGGAGGGGAGGGAGGGGTTGGAGGAGGAGGAGGAGGGGAGGGAGGAGGGGATGGAGGAGGAGGAGGAGGAGGAGGAGGGGAGGGAGGAGGGGATGGAGGAGGAGGAGGAGGAGGAGGAGGGGAGGGAGGAGGGGATGGAGGAGGAGGATGCCCACAGCTGAGATGTAACAAACCTACGTCTGTGTGTCTTGATTACTAAACAGCCGGTCAGTTCAGACAGAGGAGGGTTTTCAGAGATGAGATGCAATATGTCAAATAAAACAATTATGTCATTATCTTTCAGCGTTACTGTTTGGCGAAATTATCGGTCAGTATATATGAAATAAATACAAAAAATGACTGAGATGTTCAAGGGATTGATGGATTTAGTTTTTTTTATAAAGTTTATATGAAATACTTGCCAGTAGTGTAATCGATGCAGCGGTCAGCGTTTCAGGCAGCCGGCACATGGAGTTTGACTCCACTCCACAGCTGCAGAACAAACGTTTTTAACCACAACAGAACACTGCAGTCCTCGTGTGTTTATGATGCTCGGTTCTTCCCTCAGACTGACGGGATGTTTTTTAACTTTGTTGTTTCTTAACACTTTCAGCGCCAGACAGCGCTGTTTACTGTTACGGTTGAAAGGCCACCGCTTTAAAGTATGGGGATACATGGCGGTGTTTGCAGGGCTCAAACTATATTATATATCATAGCTATGGATATAATACTAATGCCCATTTGACATTGAGTATCTATCGTTAAATTTGTGAAAAAGAAAAAAAAATGTCATCCATACATTCCCGTTTTATACCGTGGTGAATATGAGTATAGTTTTAGAGTAATCCTGTCTAATCCCAGAAAACGACGCTATGCAGTGTTTAGTGCATTTCACTAAAAACGTGGCGTTTCTTGCCTATATCAACAATCAATCTGAAATCAACGCTATATTATCGGTATTATGTTTCATAATTTTTTTATGCTTAGATCGTCACCAACGGAGTATGTTACACATTTACATTTACATTTACATTTAGTAATTTAGCTGAACGCTTTTATCCAAAGCGACTTACAAGTTCTGTACGACAAGTCATCAGGAAGGGTACAACTCTATCAGCTGAGTAACAATGTTCATCAAAGTGTTGAGTGCTACAGTGTAGGTTAGTTTATTAGGACAAGTGCATGACAGTAAGGTTAGTTAGGGTTAGATTATTATTATTTTTTTTTTAATTCAGATAATGGTTGAAGAAGTGCGTCTTTAGTCGACGGTGAAAGATTGGACGGGATTCGGCTGTCCTAACTGGGGTGGGTAGTTCATTCCACCATTGTGGGGCAAGGACTGAGAATAGGGGACTTCTCTTTGATGACCCTCCGGGAGCTTGGATAGGAGTAGATCTGAGGCGGCCAGAAGATGCAGAGCGTAGGGGTCTTGAGGGTGTGTAGTTAGAGACCATTGACCGGAGGTAGGCGGTCAATTTGACTGTATATCGCTGTATATCTTTCACTGTATATTTTAGTATCTGGCATTATCCATGTTGGTGATGCGAGTCTTGGCGATACATGCAAATGTGCGCTATTTAATGAGGAAGTGCCTCATTTGCATATATAAACATAAAATGCAGAACACTTGCAAACATTTTTTTCTTGGTTTTTAATTTATGTACATAACAAACTGGGAATGTTTCATAGTGAACTATTCAAATATCTTTTTTGCCTATTAAGGGGTACGCCTTAACTCATTGACTGGCACACTGTTTTTCCATCTTTACTCCCTGGTGCCAGCATTATTTACCATTTTCACGATGTTTGCGGACCCATCGTATATTCTATAATCTATAGTATAGCTATGGAGACAATGGTAGTGGCTCATTTGACAGGCACTATTTATACTCCAACAGGGACAAAACTGTTTATTTCTACATACCTTTCGTGTGTGCACTATACCAAAT